>NW_024582073.1:9144107-9346743 GCF_017639235.1 Corvus kubaryi
GGTCTGGGCCCGTGGGTGGGCGGGGCGCGTGGGCGCATGTGGCGGGGCGGGGCCGGGGCCGGGGCCGCGCCCCTCAGGCTGCGGCGCCATCTCGCCGCGCGCCCCCTGCCGGCGGGGCAGGGGAAGGGGCAGAGGAGGCGGCGTCCGCCGCATCCTGTCCCTGGGTGTCTTTGCCTTTCTTCCAAAAGCACAAAGCCAAACACTTCCGTAGCGGCCCGCTGCTCCATTTAAGAGAAATAAACCTGTGGTAATACACACCACAGCCTTTCACCTTCTCCCAGGACCCTGTACTCGATGCTGAGGCAGCTAGTCCTAACTGCCTCAAGTGCAAACACACACAGCCTCTCTTGCCCTCTGTCACGCAATGACTTACCAGTGACTGCTGCCATCCAGAGGTTGAATAATTTTCCAATTTAATGGACTGTGTGACAGCCAGATGCACCTCCAACTGCTAAAACTGATTGAAGGGCGCAGGAGGCCATTGCTGAGGCGTGGCGGTGCTGGTTTGACGCAGCAATGAGGTACACATGTTCCACACGGAAATGCGGCCTGCGCGGCTGTGCGCTTCGACAGTTCTCATCCCGCCTGGCATTAAACGACTGAGCCAGTTTTAACTAAGCTTGACTGAAGGATGGCTTTTCAAAGATGCTAGTCATTCCAGCTGTGTAAAAATTACTAGCTAGGTGGAGGGAAGCTTGTCCCCAGAAAAGAAAGCTCATGTTTTCCAGGTTGGTGTGTGGCCAGGCCACACACACACACACACGATTCAGCCAGTTCATACACACACACACACACACACACACACACACATGCAGAACTGCCCGAGGGTAGCAGTGCCTAAAACTTACAGTGTCCCTGGGGGATGTGCAGACAGATCATACATGGGCACTCTGAAGTCAGAAACGAAACTAAATTCTGCCATCACAATAGCCCTAAAATAGATATTCCCCATCTGCTTACTGCAGAGTTCTTGGAAGCCACCTTCTGTAGACTCTGAAGCTCAACATATTCCACAGGTTAACACTGTATCAGCCTAAACTTGAGTGTAATCCTACAGGGCAATATCTATTCTGACCTTGGGCACTACCATCAATGGTGATAGTCTGTATCAGAAAGAGACAGATACACATAGTACTTGAAAAGTCCTCCTGCTGTTTTCCAGTACTTCCTCCATTCCTTCTGGGCAGATAGGATGGGTGAACACCATACAACATTGAGAACTGGAAAATACAAGTGCATTTATACACTGATATGGAAGATACTTAAGGAGCAATGCTAATGGATGACATATAATTGCATAATGTTTTCCCTTTAAACTCATTCCTATGATTTTTTGTATCCTATTGCTTCTATTATACCATACTGTCAAAAAATCAGAGTTCATTTTGCTTTGATTTAATTGCTTTCATTGCATAAAAGTGCTACCTTTAAAATATCATATTAATAAATTTATATGCACTACAGCTTCATTAGGACTCTTTCTATAGAATGAATTCTGTATTTGCTTCCACTTGCCTTACTCATCGTCGGAGATAACTAGATGACAAGATCAGCATTTCAAGTTTGTAGGGCATTTCTTATTTTAATTTCAACAGTATTGCTTCATTTGGGTAGTACTCAATATTTAATAGCTTGTGGGAAAAATACTTCAGAAGACAGCTTTCTGAATTAATGAAATCCTCTATACTGTATTACCCTATATTTGAGTCAAGTTGTTTGTTTTTGCGTATGCATTATTCAGAGTATTTTATTCAGAACATTTCAGAAATGTTCTTTGCAGTCTCATCTATAAGAAACATTTATAGAATATCATGGTGGTTGTCAAAACTAAGTACTTCACTTTTAACTGGAAAGTTTAGCTGAAAAATTGTGACTATGATGTATAGAAATAGCAATGGCTCTATCCAGTCTTCTTGTGATGTAAAGAATAGTAAAATGCAAACTGAAGACACTTGACAGATTGGCAACACATCTGTTATCTTCTAAGAATTCAGCAGCAATGATAATATGAACAGCTCATCCTCAGTTCATTGCGCTTAGTATATCACTGATTGCCAGATCAAGAACTTTAGATTGCAAAGACCAAATACATAGTCTGTTAAAGTCTGAAAGATCCTCTATTGTATAACATTATCTTCCACCTAGCCCCATGCAAATGTATATAAATAAAACTATAAAATCCCCATAACTGACTCATGTGGTTCTGACTAATTTTTATAATGAGGGTCTGACTCATTTTTAAAAAATCTTCTTGGCCAAATGAGAACAAAATTCCTTCACAAAGATAATTGATTTACTGTTTAGCAGGTATAGGAAAGTGGTTATTAGGGGATTCTTAAAGCAAAACTACCACAAACATATAAAATAGTTTCTTTTTTTTCCTTATTTTCATTGTGGTACATGAATTTTATCTTCAGCATATTTGAATGAATCATCCTCATCTATGTCCATATAAGAACAGAATGTGGCTTTCTGCAAGTTAATGTAGTGAGAAGTAAAAAGGAAAGTCACGATAAGAAAAGGAAATGAATAGATGTTATTTTGCATAATGTCTGCACTAAGTTAAAAGCTAAGCCAGGAAGGAAGTTACCACCACTATGCTAGGTGGAAGTGCTTCAGTGACATGTGCTTGCTTTTGAGAAAACCAATAGTCTTCAGATTAGCACTAGGAATAATTACCGTGTTTATTTTGTGTTTGCCTGAATTTTTCAAAATCCATGAAGGTGAGTGATCAGCTTTTAAAATAACTTTTTATTAATTCTGGAGTCTGCAATTGAAAAGTTGGCACTGGCAACCAGTGCTTTCCTAAAAGCAGTGGTTAGGATGCTGCACTCATTTGGACTTTGCAAAGGATATAGACTCTTTTTGCTAGATTTTTAACCAACAGAGTTAATTATATGTGGTAATCTGAAAGCAGTTTTTCATTCATTTACGTACACTGCAAAATATTTGGTAACTATTTCCATGCAACTGTATTTTTACTGCCTTCATCATGAAGAAAGTAGTTAAAGTGCTTATGTTCTTTTATAGCAGGTGCTCATGTCTTCAAAAATAACTTTTTAGAAGTTTCTTTACTTAAATGTTGTAAAACACTATTTGGTGATGAGATGCTGTCTGTGAAAGAGATGTGCAGTGGTAACCTGATGAAAAGTGGAGCGGAACAGATGTAACTGAGTAAAGAAAATCTTGTAGCATAAATACCAAATACTTCTTTGTAATCCTAAAGGCTGAAACTGGATTTAGGATAAATGCAAAGTATGTATGTGTGCAAGTTATTCATTCAGTGCTTTTTTAAAAGGCCATGAGTAAATTAATTTTAAAATAGTTTCGTCACATCCATTCCTAAGAAAGCTTTTGAATAAATAAATATGATAATAAAAACCATCCCTTTGACAAAGAGTATATTCTTAGGCATCATAACAGAATTTCTTTATGAAGCACATAATTTTCTGAAAACATTTAGTATCAAAAGATCTGGTTTGGGTTACTTATACATTTTTTTTATTAACCATAAAGAATGGACATATCAGTAATTAGAACATAATGTAGAGATTTTTATAGTTTATAAATGAACAAACTTGGTAAGCTGTCATAAGTTTTGAATATCATAACATTGATAATTCAGTTTAAGATGTTGGAATAATTAATGTTTTACCTCCATGAAGAAGTAAACAAAGTATTTGTAGCACAGATTATGCAAATAAACAATTACATGACTATTACCAGAAGAAAACATTAACCTTAGTGTCAAACATCAAAGAATAATTACATTTTTCCATTATAATTTTTCTAGATTGCTCTTATTTGCCATGCTTTAGGCTGCAATAGTGTGATCACTGCAATTCTGTCTTAATCGCAGCATGTCTAAAATAAGATTGTGAAGTATATGAGCAGAATAGAATTATAGTTGGAGCAGCACAGATTTATATTTGGAAAATTAGAATTATTGATGCATTTTGGATATTTTAGAAACTAAATGACTATGTAACAGTCTGTGTAATGATGTCTGAATTACATTAGAAAGCAAATATGTTGAACAATTTATTCAAAATCTCTCAGGATTTTGGGTCTCTGGTTCATCAAAAACCTTCTGTTGAAAACTGGTTTTATTTCAGATTTTGTGACAAACCTAAAATGTACAGAATTTTTTGTAGATGTTTCAAATCACTGGTTACAGTATGAGGCTTCAGCAGACAGAGTTGTTGGAAATCTTTGAGATGTGAAATATAATCACTGGCTCTTCCCCTGTGAGCAGTTCCTAAATGAATGGCAGAAAGCTCCTAGTTCCTGGATGTCTCATCCCGGGGGAAATTCCAGCATTTACTTTCATTCTGGAGAGGGAATAAAAATGGAAATTTCTCATTAAACAGAAATTTAGGGGGAAATCAATTTGCAAAAAACTAGCCTTTAAAATTTTATTCAAAAGAATACAGTTCAGCATTACCAGAAGTGAAAGGTTTCCTTTATATTTGTAAAGCAACCCACTTGTTCGGTTACGAGTCATTGAACCTTTAAATTACACTGATTTAGAGTAGGAGGTTGTCCTTTTGGAGTCTGATGCTTTCAATCCCAGTCCTATCCCTTGGGTCCTGCTACTTGATGGAGTGTATCTCCTTTAATCTATCACTTGTGTATTCCCCAACTTGTACTATCAGTCTTGTATCTCTATAATATTATGTGGTGACTACAGCTTCCAAAGGATAAAAACTGCAACTGTATACACTGCTGCTCTGATTCAAAACAGAATACCGCAGATCAAATCCAAAAGAGTCAAGCCCATGCAAAGTGAAATATTTGTGATTTTCTTAGTGGGAAGCAAGTTTTTTACAAAATTTGATCTTCCCTGTGAATAATTTCATTTTAATGGATTTGGATTTTATATGGAAAAACCACCCTGTAAATAGAGGTTTAATAGAAGAATTTAATAATCACAGAACTTGTTAACATTAAGCATGTGGTTGCAGGTCTTTAAATATAAAAGTTTCCTAGGGTTACTTTGCACAGTTTCATCTCAGAATCCTCTTTACTATTCAGGCTGCCTGTGTTCAGATTTCACAAAAACCTTTCCACATTTCTAGAGTGATGTTTACATTTGGAAGGGTGCTTCCCAGTCCTGAAGTAAGGAGCAAGCCTCTTATGGGTATGGCATGGCTCTGTGTCTACCATGCAATCCACTGGGAAAGTGTAGTGTTGTTGCAGCCCTTCTTCGAGTGTTCAACAATCTGTATTCCTCCTTAGAAAGGCCACAGTCCTGTGACATGGAAAAAAAGAAAGATCTTGTTTATGCTAGATTGTAATTTGATTTGCTTTCTCAGTAGAGATCTTCCAAGAGGATGGTAAGAACCCCCCCTACCTCGACAACATTCACACCTTTTTCACTCAGATAACATGCCTTTTACGCACCTACAACATGACTCACAGACAGCTCTGGAGCTGTTCAGACATCTGTGAAGTTCAGAATGGACTTCACAGTGCTGAACATAGATGGCTGTCACAGTCCAGTCATTGGATGCCCAAGTCCACGTACAGATTCCTTGGTGAAAAGGATATGTTAGGGAATTATGATTAGTTGCTCTTGAAAGCTGTAGCATTGGTTTTAGACTGGTTGCCCAGATGCCCTGGCTTGCCATGAGAGCAGAGTAAGCATCCAATTTTTGCTCCTGGCTCATCTCCACAGACAAGTGCCTCTTTCAGGTGGAAGAATTTGATCTCAGAAGCCTGCTCCATGACCTGCTGTGTGGGCCAGATTGTAAGCATTTTGAGGAAAATACTTTTTCTTGACTCAGGGAAAGATCAAGGCCTAAATTTTGTCTGATATTTTTTCTTTTTGTATCAAAATGAACTTTTTCTTACCTGTGTGTTTTACATTTCAATTTATTATGTTTTTTAAGGAGTTTATGACTCTCTGATGTAGTGTTAGTAAAGGGAAGATAACTGACTTTGGCACTGGAGTTTGGATTTTATTTCTGTATCCTGTCAGGAATCCCTGACTGAACTGTTTCTGAGGTCAGCCTGCTGCTCTGTGAACACAGGTGGTCTGTTGAAGTGGTCAGATGGCAGCTGAGCACCGGAGCAACTAAAGGCTGTATTTTGCTCTCTATACGTAAGGATTTATGAACACATTGCTCCAGTTGCTCATAATGGGAGTTAGATACAAAGTTTTCCCTTTATAGAGATGCAAAGTTTCCCTTTATAGAGATGCAAGGGTACTACTGGAATTGGAAACACAGCCACAACACACAGGTTAATGCTACATCAACTCTGGGAAGTGGTTATTCGTAAATACATATTTAATGTTGGGGTCACACATATTTTTTATTCTTTATTTTTTTTATGCTGAAAAAGTAGTTCAAAGTTAACACAAGTGAAAATTTGCATGATAAAGCCCTACTGTAATGTGGAAGACAGAATCACACTCATTTATAACTATGTAGTTTTTGCTGCTCTCCAGAACTGCGTTCATGTACTCTAGCTACAGTACTTTGATACTGAAGTTTGGCTATGAATATCAAACCCAATGGTCATAATTAAAATCCATGTTTGTTGACTGAATATAAGAGAATGTGAGGGGTGTGGCTGGAGGATTCAGCAGCATTTCTGTGTATTTTCACTCTGTGGTTTCAATGTAATTTAGAAAGAAAGCTTTCATTTTGGTTATAGCTACTTTACAACATAATTGCACTGGAATGTTGCAACTGCACAGTTCCAGGGCTAAGTTCCCTCTCTAAACATGCTCTCTCTTCTTTTGAAGAAGTACATATGTGCTTTCTCTTCTTTGGTCAAACTGGAGCAGCTTTGAAACAGGAGTGTGACTAGATACCATCACAAATTCCAGTTACTATTACAAGAGTTTTAATATAATTCAGCAAATAAAATCCAGCATCTAGACTGCTTTCTCTTACATATGATGCATTCAACATCCTGTCATAACCCTCAAGAAAAAAAAAGTGCATTTCATTGTAAGATGGTTGGGATATCCACTACATAATGCTTCTATGCACATACTTGTCCATGACTATCTGGCTAATACAGTACTCTTTCTTTTACAGTTAACAGTGTAATTATGTTGTGCATGGATACCTGTTCGTCCAATAACACCACATTTCCACTTTGTACTTTTAACAATTCTTACAAAAGATCAGTGCAACAAAGAAGAGAAAACCAGACTATTTTGCTGAAGGTCATTGTAAATAATTCCAATTTCCAAAATATTCCATATATTTGTCAGTCATCCTGGAGGGAACAACAGTCCCATCCTAAACAGACAGAGTGTGAATCCAAGAGGGATGTGAACATTGATCATCAAGGATCAGGGTCAATAGCTAAAAATGTAAGTAGGATAAGACAAGTACTTAATTTTGAAGCAGCTAATTACAAAATAAAAGACATGTTTTTTATTTGGTATTTTAAAAATATTGTATGCTCCTGGTTCTTTATGGTCTTTGCAAGTCTGTGAACAATAGCTTTTCTTTGAATGGCTAGAAAATACAGATTTTTGTGCCAGATTCTCAGTGGCATTCATTCCTGGCTGTCAGTGAAACACGTCAGTAGCAAGTACTTTCTAAAGTACTTAATTTATTTCTAAGGAGTTGTACTTTCTGACAGTTTTTCAAGCTGAATTTGCTTTTAAATGTCATTTTGGAACTCTACATGTAGATTACTGGTATTACGGAGATAGCTTGTGAGCAAGTATCTGGAGAACTAATTTGCTTTTAAATGTCATTTTGGAACTCTACATGTAGATTACTGGTATTATGGAGGTAGGTTGTGAGCAAGTATCTGAAGAACTAATCCGGTAGGTAACTATTCCAATGGCAACTATGTAAGAAATAACCATTTTTGTGTTTGTAGTCTACATTATCCACAACTGTGTAGTACCAGAAATGGCCTTACATGTTTTATAGAAGGCAGCACTGACTAAGGAATGGCACAGCAATACAGAGCAGAGGTAGCAACACCCGCATCTTTTCAGAGCAGTAGCAGCACATCTCTTCTGTGCCATATACACTTGCAAATATCTGGAAATCTTTGAGGAGGAAGATACCTCTTTCTAACACTGTCAGCAACAGGGGCAATAGGCCAAGTCCTGAATATAAGAAATTCAGTTATTTTCCATCTGTGTATTTTTCTTGTTACAAAATAGCTGTCTTAACAAGTATGAAAAATAAAAAGTTATATGTGGACAACCTCTAATCTCAGTTATGCCCGTACAACTCTAACACTTTTGACAATGTCTCACCTGCTTTTTGTAAACATAGCACGAATCTCACAGCTCGTGTGGTTTGAAGTGAAGCAAGGACCTCCTGCAACTGATAGCAGATAGACGATGTGACACTTCAAATCTCTGTCATCATATGGCTTTTACTTGGGTTCTATCTTTTTTCATAGCCTAATTTTTGCCTGTTGCCTTTGACAACTCACAACAAAAACAACAACAACAACAAAGCGATAGTAAAGCAAAAAGGGGCTATAATTTGCAGGGGAAAAATGTACCTTGTACAGATCATCAATGTTCTTTGGATCTGTTCAAAATAACTTTACACAGTATACATTTATCCATCTTTTTTCATAGTCAGTGATGTAGAAACCTGCATGTTTTTGCAAATGAGACGGAGAACTCACTGTTCTCTTTGAGAGTTGTCTCTTGGTCTACCACTTGTATAACAGTTTTGTTTTAATTTTTATTTCCAAAAGCAAAAGGCTCACTTGAAGTGAAAACAGAAGATGTTACTTATTTTTATAAATATTTTAATTTCACTACGGTTTCCAAGAAAGAAGTGGAGCATAATACTAACTACCTGATGGAAATCCACATCAACAATTCCATAGTCGGAGGAGGAAATTCAGCCGAAGAACAGCTAAATCATTCTTGTCTAGTGGCAATGATGGAAGACCAAAATGACTGTATGAATATTTCACTGCAACTGAAGTCTTATATGGAATGTAAGTTACAAAGCTGAGTCAGAATGGAAATCAAATCTTGCAAAAAATCTCCAGTAGGCAGTTCTCTGCTTTCAGCAACCATCTGAAAATATTTAAATATTTCACAAGAAGATAATACAATTTTGAAAATCCCTTAGTAAAAAACAATCTTTAGTAGAAAACTGATGATTTTTATACTGATTTAAAGCATATTTAGCTGTGGCTTTTTTTTTTCCCCCCCTAGAAGAAATACAGCAAAGGAAATATCTGTACACTGTTTTTTGCTTAGCAGCAACAGACTCACAAATTGCATGTGACAAAACCTGGAAATATAATTTTCCTTTTCCAATAATGGAATAACCCTGTTGTCTTGGAGGTAAATTTTAAAATGCCTGTTAACTGCAGTGGTAGAAGAACCAGGAGATAGGTTTGACCATTCTTAATGTTGTACTGCAATATCCTACTACATAGCCTTACTATGGTATGCTTAAAAGCTAAATCTTCCACTGAACTAAGCTTAGTTTTCCCGGAGGACAAAGGTCAGCTTTTCGTATTTCTCTTTGTGCTGCAGGAGGTTTTGTCTGATTGCCTGACCGTGGTCAGGGCTTCCATTCTGTCTATATGCAACACTTGTAATTTGGAAATTGCTGAATTATTACATTCATTTGGTTTTGCACAGCACATGCATTTTATGCTGTACCTTTGCTGGAAAAAAAAAGGTTTTTTAGAGTTGGCTTAATCTATGTTAAACAAGTCCAGGGAAAATCCTAGAGAAGAAAGGGCAGCTTAGGATTGTTTGGGTTTTTTTGCTTTGTTTTCTTTCTTTTTTTTTTTTTAAGTAAGTGTGTCTAGCCATGAGAGGAGCATAATTTGTACCTTACCCTGCTAACTTGTGTCAATACTAGGTGCTAACCACGCTTTGCTAATACTGATTTACCTGGGTAGTAGTTACCTCATATTTGCAACAAAAATCAACAACATGCCTTTTTTTTCTCTTTACTTCAAAACAAAGCTGAAGAGGTGCTCAGGGCTGATACTCAAGTCATTACAAGCTGCTACAAGATGGGGCAGAGTGCTCTGTTTAAAAGGAGCCTAGATTACTGTATAAAAGATATTTTTAGTTCTAAATTAGGAAGGAAGAGCCATGGGGTTGTTGGCATTTGCCTCATGAGTTCTCGATGGAGAAGATACAAGGGAAGTCAGAGTAGGTTTAATTATACTGTTCTAAGTCAAGGAAAGGGAAACAGTGGTTTGGCTACAGTCTGTAATTTGGATTTTTATGAGTCATAGTAATATAGCTGTTTTTAAAAACAGTTATTTGACAGTGCTAAAGTGTGCATTAACATGCAGCTGCCAAAGAAGTTTGAAAGGCCATTCAAACAACCCGAGAGGAAAGTTCTCCTCATCCTTTCTTTGTCATATATAGTCCTGACTCGTACTAGTTACTGAACTAATTCCCTGTGGAATATGGGTGCATTTCTGCAGCAGCTGCTGTCTGAAAGAGTAGCTTACATCCTGCATCCAGTCCCATCTGATTCTCCCTCAAGGCAACTTTCATTAAAGGAATTCCCCAGAGGGCTCCTGTTGGGGGCATTTCCTCACTTTTTTATAAGAAAATTTCTATATGTAGAATCTTGCCTTCTCTCATATATGGAGATGAACCAAGAGGTTAAGAATGCCAGTACAGGCTAATGTTGGACCATGGACCAATTCCTTCCATGCTCTATCCAGACAGAGGGCACATGTATTACCCTTGTTCTACCTGAAATATAAATGTTGATCTTTGAAGCATTTTCACTGGCTGAGTTGAAAAGTTTTCATTCATTTAGTCACCTGTATCTATTTCAGCTGTGGGGAGATACATACAGGTGAAAATTAAGCTAAATTCTAGACAGGAAACCTAATATCAAAAAAGAGAGAAGGCTGAAAGAAAAAGGCAAAATCTCTTTTTTCTTGTTGTTTTGTTTTGTTTTGTTTTTATCTGTGGGGATAGGCATAATCCAAAAAGCTACCAAGATGGAATGTTCTGCTTTTCTCTGCCAGTGATTTGCTGCTTAATTTTCTCTCTTGTACATTTTATGGACAGATCCAATGTGTACGACGAAGATCATTTGGCTGACTATGATTTCAGTAGTTTTTGTATTTACTATTTCAATTGTCATCTACAAAATAGTTCAAGAAAGTAAACAAAACTGTAAGTAACGAAATGTTCATCTGCATTGATTTAAATTTCTATGCAAGTAAAAATATATTAATTTATAATAACAAAAGTGTTATTACTGTAGCTCAGACATTGATATTTTGATTGTCAAATGGTAAAAGCTTCTTAGAGACTGACTGAAGTACTCAGATGATTGATAGTATCACCTCTCACCTCTTTGGTGGATGCAAAAATTGTGGATGCAAATCCAAGCTTGTTGATGGCAAATTAAATGCGGATTTTTTGACAGATGCTTGGTGGCTCAGTGATATGAACTTCTGGTTTCACACTGATTTCAGTAGATGAAACAACTACTGTTAAACTTCGTGGAAGGTTTTAAGCAGAAATGCCAATGACCAGTATAAGTGAATTGAAATACCCTTTCCTCCCTTAAGATGCTTTATTTAGGTGACAGTCACGAAAAATTACAGGATAGATATGAGGAGATATACACTCATCTGTCTGTCCTAAAAACTGGCTATTCAAATTAATTGGTGGTGTAATCCCATGCAGGGCAACCAAGGTGTGCCTTCGTAAGCCCAGAGCTGAATTAAGCTCAGATAACATTTCATCGCTTTGCTATTATTTCAGCAAAGAAAACATTGCTGTGATTTCTGAACCATCACTATTGACTATTCCAAGTGATTAGAAATTTGCTATGAGAGAACTTGCCATTAGTTCCCAGACTGAAACAATTGTTTCTACAATATTCCTTCAGCCAAGGCAGACTCTTCCTATGCAATTCTCTTGGGATACAGGCTGAAATCAGTTTTACAGTATTTTTTCTAGCAATATACAATGAACAAAACAAGAACAAAATTGTAGGAGTACCCTGAGCTTGAGACCTTTGAGCAATCAAGGTAAAGTCTTCTGCACAAAAACAGCGCAGAAGATTGACCGCTTGTCAGCTGCTGGTCCTTGTTTCTCTTCCCCAGTCAGAGGCAGGTGGTACTGGGAGCACACTCCCTTTCATCACTGTGAAAAAGAGTATTACTTAAGCTGTTACCTGAGGGAATAGCTCTTAGGTGCTTTTCACAGCAGATTCCAGAGACTTTCTGCGTGTGTCAGCCCTGAGAGGGCAGAACGCCTCCAGACAGCCAGCATTTACTTGCTATTCCCAGGCAGGTGTCCATTCCCACTGTAGGTCAGAGGTGGTGAAAGGAGACCCTGGGCACAGGGGTTATAGAATGAATGGTAAGCCAAATCCATTCCCCTGATCATCCTTGCTGTATGCACAGGCAGTTTTGTAATGAAAGAGCAATTGGAGTCTAGCTTTAATCATAACTGAACAGAAGGAAGAAGAGTACCCATACCCAAAATGTTCCTGTGATTTTTTGCATAATGTAAATACGTTATGCCTATATTTTTAAAGAATAAGCAAAATAGTTGCTTGAGATGTCAAGTTTGTACCCCTCCGCCCCAAAGAAAGAAACTGCTTGCCAGGTAATCTTGCTTAAAATACATGATATTTTGCTTATTGCTAGAACCAAATTCTGAGACCTACTTTATGTATATAAAAACCCCACAAAGTGTAAATTAGAACTTATAAGTGGGCTATTAAGTGCTCTAATCTAAAGGACTTTTATTTGTAATTTGAAAACTACTTATAAATGTCATGTCTCTGATTTTCTATGCTTTGTCATAGCATCCTATTTTTAAAGCAGAACTGTAATTAGTGAGGATTAATGATTTACTACTTTTATTCTTAAACGTCACTTTTTTATTAAATTCAGGTTTTTCAGAATCATTGTGAACACAAGCAGGGAGGAAAAGATGCCCTTTTGAGGCTTCTAATTACTTATTTGCTTTGAGGATACATTTTCTGTTAATTGAGGAAAAGTGGGTTTATGAGTTAAATTTATAATATATAACATCATAACCGACATCATTATGTTATTCATAAAAAGGCAAGCACATAAAAAAGAAAATTTAAGGTTTGTATGTATATATTAAGATGCCGCCTTTCATTGCAAGTCTATGCACTCATTTTTTTCAGTGGTGATCAGAGAAGAGAGCAGAACATTACTATGTTCCTAAAACAGCTGTTATGAATTTTTCCAGCCATAATTCAATTAGTAGTTTTTCTCTTAATTTCTGAGCACCACTGAAAGCTGTCAAGAAATGTGGAATTATTAATTTCCTCTTGAGACCTTGCAAGATATTCTGCCAGGTAGACTCTGAGACTCTCCAACTCATTAAGCTATTTTCATGAGTGCCTAAAATAAAATATCCAAATAAACTTGGTGGAGGTTACAATCGATCCATTGCAAAGGCCCTAAACTAGAAATTAATTGTTTTGCCTTTTCCCTTCCAATCTTGTCTCACAAACACTTCCAGAACTTCCATTGACATTAACTGTTACAGTGTACACTTGGGGCTTCAGCATTTTAGATCTCCACTGGCTATTCGTGAAAAAAAATCATGACCTAAATAATTTTAACTGAATGAATTTCTTAGTGTTCTCAAAGGAAAAAGATAAAAATGAATTCTGTTACAGAGAGCTGGAGTGAGCCTGTCACCAGAAGCTGGCTGAGCCCTGGACTGCAGTCACAGCTGAACAGGGCTAACCATAACAGCTGCACAACCGTCTGCAATAAACCCACTGAGAGCACAGTATTTAGAGAGCAGCAGAAGGATGGAAAGACTGAGAGTTTATGAACTGGGTGCTGAGGAACAGCCAGAGGTGCCCTATCCAGCTCTATCTTTTGTCAGTGGTGTGGAGCTTGCTCTCAGGCTGTGCTTTCCAAGATGAACACTCCACACTAGCAAGGAATCTGTCAGCTTCCTAGGATGCCAGTACACTCCATCGTTGATACTACACTGTCAGCAGTGTGAGTCCAAACCTGTACTGAAACATGTACTTTTTTTGATATCCTTCCAAAATTTGTTCAAGGTACACAGTACCAGATAAAGGCAAGGAATAATTTGAAAGGGATAAACCTGAATGGATTGTCTAGAAAATTCCATTCAGGAAAATACAAATTATCTGGCCCTTGGTTTTCCTCATCACCTTATTCCAACACCTTCCTGATTTTTTTAACACTTTCCAAGGTGTTGAACAGGTGTTAATAATAACAAGCTTTCCTTCTAATCAGGGCTGATGCTAACACCTTTTGTTTAAAGCAGATTATAAACACAGAGTAGCAACATCAGTTTCTACTATCCTAAGAAGAAAGGGTTCTAGACATGCAAGAAGAACTGTATCTGCTACTAAAATTCATCATTTTCCTGGTAAGTAATATAAAAGTAAAATAAATTTTAATAAATCTTGAGATGTGCAGAGGTCAAGAAAGACATTTTAAGACTCTCTTATCAAGAGATGCTTCAGGTTTGTTTCAAAGCTACCACAAATTTTATCTGGCTTATATTAAGGAAATGCTTTTTTATTATAAAGATATAATTCTGACAACAGAACTATAAGAAGATTTACATATACCATGTGGGATTTCTTCTGCCAGTCTTCCCAGTGTATTGCATTAATGACAGAATTTTTAAATTTTTGGTCACGTTGTGTGCCAGTTTTGAGGTTTGGCAGCTGAGTGCTTTGTGTGTGTATGAAAAGTATACAGAGATGTACACACATGTATATATGCTCTATGTGTTTGTGACTCTTGATAAAATTTCCTACCAAAGCATGGAATGAATAGGAATGAGTCCTGTAGCAGGACTCCATAAATGGTTTTGCTGGCATTTCATAGCCTTTTTCTAGGGTGAAATTCCCACAACATGCAATTTTTGAGTTTCAGATAGGTAAAAAATTGTGGTCTTCTGAGAGTGTAGTATGTTTAGCACAGAAAAATTAAATGGTATGGCTCAACTCAAAGTTTGGATTCTAGAAAATTGGATTTGGCAACAACTCTCTGTCTGAGGGGCAATTACCAGCTGTAGCTGTGAGTGTTACTGACATTGCTTAAAGAGTGAAATGCTTTAATAAATTTCATGGATTCTGGTTTTGTGAAGGGAGCTATACCTTTAAAAAGATTAATGTGAACATATAGAATAATAGCGCCGGATGGCAAACTAACCTCCCTTCAAAACAAGAAAAATACCAAACCAGCAAATGAAAAAAATGGTTTTAAATTTAATTAGGCTTAAGTACTTTTCCTTTTATCTTGTTAGTTCTTTGGGAGTAAGAGGAGACTCAATAATTTATGTCTACAACTCAGTATTTCATGGCATTTCAATTTTACCTAGAAAAGAGTGAATAGCTCCTTGTCTGTCTGAACTCTCCTATGAGTACAATTTAGCTCCTTGCTCTTAAAGCACTGGCTACCTCTGAGATATATTTGTGAGCTCGTTATTTTCATTCTGCAGGAAAGGAATGACTTTTCTGACATCTCTTGTCTTGCATAGCTTTACTAATATCGTACCTGTTTTATCACATGTTCACAATGGCATTTTTAATGTATATCCCAGGCATTTTTGATGATGGAGTCCTACGGAAATTCAAATCTAGTTTTACTAGATTTTACTGAAGAGAATAGGAATCCCTTACTGGTCTGTCATTCTCACTTCTAAGTGCCTCCCACGACAATCGATCCATGTAATCCAGAAAGATGCTTAGTTGCATGAACTGCTATAATGGGGTTTGTTTATATAAAATTCTTTGGTTTCACACACTGTAATTTCAGTCAATCCAATCAATTTCACAGTTTATACCAATATAATTTAAAGTGGAGTCAAATCCATATGAAGAGTTTATTCTTTCCACAGTTGCTAAGCTTAGGATTTGCTACCATGATAATGGATTATAAATAGCTACAGATGACTTTGTTGACAGCCCTTGACAATATTTTCACTGTAATTAGAGCATAGCTTGCAATCTTTGCAACCATTGAGATCCACTGAAGACAATACAATCACCCTGGAAACACAGTAATGAGTACTTGAGAGAATATGACAGTATATCATATAGATGAAAAGATGTATAGGCGCTACTAAAAGGTTATTTGAAGTTAAGAAATTATAAGGGAAGAAAAAGAGGGAAGCCTATACTTTGAGAATGGGAGTGAATTCTTAGGAAGCTCAGTAAATTACTGGCTTAATGTTACTGTGGTGCTACAAAAAGGTAATTTACAGCATGAATGTTAGTTTTGTAAAACTGTTAGTGGCTTTATATCCATGAATCACTGTCATTAAGTCCAGTGACCAGAGGAAAAGGGGGAAAATGTATAGCATGTTCTCTAGGGAAGGATTAAATTTATGATCTTTCAAATTCACAGTACTGCAAAGGATTAAGCACATATAGTGAGGAGAGGGGAGCTTTATAGCATTCTGGTCATAAATGTTAACTAAACATTGTGAGTCCGAAAAAGAATGCACTAGACTGTGGGTTGTACAAAGCACATTTTCTAGACTTTGGAGCTGGTCCTGCCATTGTATTTATGTATAATAGTCCCTTGAATTGTATGAACTGACAACAAAGAGTTGCCCTTAAATGCATCCACAAGACAAGGAAAAAAAGAGAGGGTACTTTTTTTTTGGTGCAAGAAGTAAGTATTCTTTAAGTGGCTGATCGGTATTTCCAGATACAGAGCATTTTCATCAAATAGAACTTGATGGTAATAACGCATAGAAAATAACCCATTGAAGTCACTTCCTTGCTCTGCGTTTACTACAGAGAATCTTAGTGAGATTCCCACTTAAGAGAATTTTATTGCAAGAACTTCTTTGAAGAGCTTTCTTAAATTGAAGAGGCTTTAGAACAGCTTAATAAATTAATAATGGCAATTAGAAACCCTGGAATGTATTCCCCACAGAGTTTTAAAAGAATTCAGATAGAAACTGCTGAACTGTCATTTGCAGCTTACTGCTTAAAGCAGTCTCAGATGCAGATAAAAGGAAGAAGGTTATACTTACCCTCTTCCTTAGCCCATTTTCCTTAAACCACTTTGGTAACTCTTCCATTACTAGTAACTGACTAAGTGTAGTTATTCTCACATAGCTGCATCCTAAAAAAAGATAAGCCTGGGGACATGGCACAAAATTACTTGTTGGGAGCAGGCCAGTGCGTGTGAACTGTATGCTACATTATATAAAAAAGAAAAAGCAAGAAGAAGTTGTAGAGGAATCAGATTGCATAAATCAGGACATTTAACACCTAAGCTGAATCTGCCTAGTAAGGTCTGGAAGATTCATTAATATAGTTAGATGGGTTATACTTAAGTGGGAATTTATATTACTAGAATCCTATCACTAGGAAAAGAAAGTCTAAATGGGAATTTATAGAGTAAGAATGACATTCCTTGTTTATTTTTATTCTGTTTTGAAAGTGGCCTAAGATGTGTTGGAAAAAAAGGCATGCCCTCATTCCTGTGCTAGAACTGGACTATGCAGACAGGGAATCATATTGTCAAAATCATCATGTTATTACTCTACAGTCTGTGTGGGCAGCCTTAGTTCAAGCATAATGCCTTTGATGCCTTAAGAGGCCTCCTAGAAACAGAGACTAGACAGGAGTCAGGGAATAAAAGTAGGTGTTTATTTGAAAGGCCTTCTAAGGTACACCCTGGGGAGCCTGAAGCTATTCTTAAGATGGACCCCAAGATGAACCCCAGGTCACGAGTTCTTCACCCTTTTACAGGTTTGGTTCATTTGCATAGCAGGGTTAATTCTCCAATTAAATCTTCAGTTTTCCCCTCAGCTTGCCCCCCCCTTAGCAGCTCTTTGGTTTATACTTTTGGCCTTGGACAGTCTTGGTGTCCTTGGAAAGCAGGGGTGGAGAGGCTTTGTTATGTCTGCCTAGCATGAGAGAGCAGAAATTAACAGGCTACAAGAAACTTCAGAGTCACACACCAAGCAGTACAGAATTTGAAAAATATAAAAGTTAAAACCTAAGGCATCACCTTGATCTACATTGCTCAAGCAGTATACTCATTTTCAGTGATACTCTATTGGCTCATGGAGTCAAAGTTTAGTTCATGACATTTTAGGATACAAATCCTAGATTCCTGGACTCACTTGTCTTGCTCACAGTAACGCAAAGTTAATTCTGATGGATGTTAATTCTATAACTCATCCTGAAAGAAGAACATTGCAGGGTCATAGTGACAACCAGGATTCAGAGAGTAAAACCTCAGGCTTCCTGGCCTGCAGTTGTTTCCTGGACTGTTTAGGGTTTGTGACATTCATAGCATTTGATATGAGTGGGCTTGACAGCTGTAATTTGCACAGAAGAAATAACAAGACAAATTTCCTCTCATTTGAATTCCTGTATTGTTTTCTGTGCTATCCTATTAAAATAATAGATCCTTTCCAACAAGAATGGAGGAAATAGGGGAAATTCTGCTATCTCTCTGATGTGTTCCTTCAGGTTTGTTGACATGTTGGAAATAGAAGCAAATGCTGGCTCACTAGTGTCAGGGCTGGCATCCCAGCGAGTTCAGACTCACTCCTCCTTGTATTCCGTAATACATTTTCTTTTCAGCAAAGAGAACAGACAAGACACACCTTCTACAGCAGCAAAGCCAAGAAAAGAGAAATTTGTTTAATCTTGGCCAACTGAAACATCACCTGTTTGATTCTGGTCCCTCTCAGTTCCTGACATAGCTGAATAGTTATCTTTGCCTCTGTGACTTTCATGAATAATGCTGGGAAAAGCAAAGCTTCTCATAGTATTCAATATTTAACACAGACTTAAATGTTTCTGAAATGCAACACTTCCAAGAAAATTGTGATGTCGTATTACCACTTTGGGGCTTAAAATTTTTTTTTCAGATAAAAAGGAGGATAAAATCTATAGGATGCAGCTAACTTTAGGGAGCTTTTTATAGCCCCTGTATGCTTTCCATAGAGCACTGATGCACAAAGGACTTTTTCTCTGCTCAGTTTGCATGCATACAGAACACTGTTGCACAGAGGCACAGAAGGGTATATCAGCATATATTCCCTTTCTCTCCAGGTTCATCCTGAGGATGAAACAAGATCCATTGTTATTTTTTTAAAACTACCCCAGTAAAAATAAGACTTTGCTTTTCAGCTGCCAAGATGCAAACTCTACTTTTTACTTGCATTTGTAATGAAAGAAGCCCAAGTGATGTAGTCAGTGGAGAATGCACATAGTTAATAAGTGGCACAGTTTCTCCTCTAGTTGTCAGCTCAGTAGAAACCCATGTGTAGGTTTACAGAAGTAATGGATAGTCAGGGACAGGAGTTAAAATATTATTTCTGTTCTACAGTAGTTCTTTGAAAAATGCATTGGATAAACAACTCTGCATGTGTTTGCCTGACAATGCTATCTCTGCATTTCCTTATCTGTATTCCACTGAGATACTGTATCAGGATCTGTGTGCTAAAGACATCACCTCACCCCTTTCTGCTTCTGAGGTATGCTGTCATCTTTGTTGACAGCTGGGTGATACCCAGTAGCTCTCCCTGTGTGTATGACAAGTGAGCTGAGGCCACACCATGTGTGCCTGAGTGGCAATCTGTGCTGCCCTTACATGAAAATGCGTCAGGAAGTTCACACTCTAAATTTCAGTTGTTTCTGCTTAACTGGTCAAAAGTAGGGGTTTGTATATTTTGGGAGACTCTCACATAACCTCAAATTTGCATGCTTTTGGATTTCCACTACAATTTATTCACAAATTTATTTCACACAAATTTATTGGTCTACCTTCAAGCTGCTTCCCAGGTAGATTTAGAATCAGCATGTTGTAGTCCTACTGGTATTAAGAGGAAGTTAAACACAAAATGTGGTTAGTACTTTCAGGAGTTCCTGACAAGTATCTGCATCTCTGGGCACTGAAAACCCACTTAAAATCTGTTTGTCTGTCTCTGTTTTGTATTTAGATAGGTCTCAATTATTTTCAAACTTGCATATGCAAGTTCAACACTTTGCAGATATACTTGCTGTTAACAATATGGATAAAAATTATTTTAACTTTCAATAGTGAAAACCAGTAACCAACAGATTCCACGTCCTGCACAGACCACAAAGATACTGCCCGTAATTCCTGAACAAGAGCACTGTCACGTGGATCAGCTGTAGAAGGTAAGTAGACATCTTACAACCCTGATTATTCTGGTTTGCCTCATATATTTAGAATTAATAGTATGCAATATCTGTGCAAAATAAATTACTGCTTCTTCTAGCCAAGTATATGAGACAAAAAGCTGGATAATGTGTTTTGTGAGAGCTAGGTGGCAGAAAAAGAGAATCAATTTTCTTTCTGCTACCAAAAGTAATCTATAATATTATGTGTCGTCTATTAAACCCTGTGTGTCCCTGCAGACCTTGGTGCAAATTCTGACACCTTTTCTGGTGTAAAATATTGTGTCCTAGACTCAGCATTGTGCTGATATTTGTTTCTGACAAGGGCAGAGGAGAAAAGGAATTTGCAAATGATCTCTGAAGAAAATTCCATCTTTGAAATAAATATCTTGCTTATGAAATTCCCCAAGATAAAAAATTGATTGCTCTCTTGTACTTACACCAGTCAGAACGAATGACAAGAAGCTGGTTTCTGTTCAGAACTAAAACTATTCTCCCACTCCTAACTTTCTGCAGCCACTGTGCTGCAGTAATTGTTTCAGGAAGTCCAGATGCAAGGAAACAAATCTGCATAGAAATGTGCAGTAAGTGATATCTCTTCCTGAAAATACCAGTAATGTCTAGAAACAGAACAGATGCTACTTGAACAAGTAATACAGACTAATATTTCAAGTGCGTAGACAAGGCGATGGCTACTTGCACGTATGGTACTATGGTGTGGTGAATTTTTTAGGTTAAAAAGCTTGAGGAGATTGTTCTTTTACATTTCTATTTAAATTGGGTGGAGTTTTATTGGAAACTCAATATCACATCATGCTATCTTTTTATCGTGTTAAAAAATTGATGTACTGAAGAGCAGTTTGATTTTTGTTCTTCATGTGGAACCATGAAGATGAAATTGTACATTGAGAACAGAGCTAAAGAAAAAAATTTGAACAGCTTTGCAGACAGAAGATGAGGTAATTCCACAATAAATTAATAACTGAGCTAGATAATTTTTTGGTGTTTGAATGAGACTAGCTGGGTTATAGGATAGTATATTATAGTTATTAAAAATACTGACCCCTATTTAAGTGATTGTCATCCATAGACCTTGTGAAGACTTACAAAGATGAGAAGTTGTTGTTATTGTTATTATTTTAAAATGAGGACATCAGGAGACACAAAGAGATAACATGATTTGGGAACTCTGTGACATAACTGAGAGCAGTTCTTAGATCATCTGAGTTCAGCTGTTTGCCATTTGGACTCAGTTTCTGACTGAGCAGGTGCTGTCCAGGCCCCACTGGCCCTTCCTTAGGGCAGCTTCTTCCTTTTCTGCAGGGGTTCCTCCCAGCCACTTCAGTACTACACCATTTATTTTTCTGATATCTGTCAGCTGTCTCTCAGGCAAACCTTTATCTTCCCATATCCATGTCTGCCAGGTACCTGCCCACCTTAATTTGTTTTTTTACTCTTGGGTTAAAAATAAGACATTTCTAAGATTGTAACAGGATGTGCTGCTAAGCAGGTGCTCTCCTGTATTCAGTGCCTTCACTTACACAGTACTATGGCTGATCATTAGCATGCTTTGTTAATTCTGTTCTTCTTCCAGGATGTTGCATTCACCTAAAACTCATCTTTTAGAAGCAAGAGGAAAAAGGTCATTGCTCATTCCCATACAAATTTAACTTTTGTGTTGCTAGTGGTGGGGAGTAACTGTTGCAATGACCTTTTGCTTTTATTACTTTAACTGTTATGACCTAAAGGATAGAAAGAAGAGATGGAACAGCTTTTCAGATTTTTGGTTGTTCTGTGAGATAATATACAAGACCCAGGATATTTTGGGATTAATTAATGCCTTTCCTCAATCTCTGTGTGAGTGACAAAGAAAAAGATTAGGTATCTTGAGAAACCCCAAAAGCCTTGTTCAGTGCTGTACAGAAGCAGGCTTGCTTTTCCAGATAGTCTTCCTGTCAGAGGGACAGCTGGCAGTGAGGTGAAATCCAGATGTGATATGTGGGAATAATACTGAATACTCTGTAAATTGTAATGGTAAATGACATTGTGTGGAAATATTACTAAAGGATGTGGCTGCAGAGGCAGAAAGTTAGATTTAGATCTTGCCTTTCATCATGTTATGTTTTGAATACATTTCTTAAAGGAATACTGTCTCAGAGCTAAACACTGTGAAAATAATAAAAAGTACTTTCTGCTTTAGTTTTGCTTCACTTCCTGCAAAAACCCCCCTTCTTCTCCCTTCATCTGATAAGGTCAGATCCAGCTCGTTACTGCTTGTGTCTGTGGGTGGCTCAGTTCCAGGAAAGCTTGCTAGCTATGAGTACTCGTGGTTATTGCAGCTAGGGAAGGAGATTGTGATCTGCTTTTTGCATGAATGCTGGGTTTGTCTTTGTGAAGTCTCTAGAATGCTGCCAAAGGGAGCAGCATTCTCAGTGGGGCTTCTCTCAACCGG
The DNA here is from genome assembly GCF_017639235.1 of Corvus kubaryi. Lineage (NCBI taxonomy): Eukaryota > Metazoa > Chordata > Aves > Passeriformes > Corvidae > Corvus > Corvus kubaryi. The sequence goes on from NW_024582073.1 coordinate 9,166,674, forward strand.
GAGAAGCTGTGTTACATGTACCGTACATGAAGGCTGAGTACTGAGGCTGAACTAATGCCAAAATGATTGAATTCCCAGAATTGCCAAAGACAGTTCTAGACTACATCAGCTTGATGAAGTGTGGGTTTTCCTCTGAAGGAGGAGGTGGGGTGGATAAGAGAAGTATGTACCAGGGAGCTTCTTGATCAAAACCCGTCATCTTTGTATCACTGACAGCTGCTCCCCTGAAGCCCATGAATTTCAGAGCACTGATACAAGAGCCTCAGATAAGGAAGGGTTCTAGGCAGAGCTAGAAACCTGAGAGAGCTCCACTAGGGATGCTGTTAATGGCTGCCCTTCCCTGCCTCAAACCTGGCTTCTGTCTGGTTTGGTAAGAGTTACCTCAATGCCTGCCCTGAATCAGACAGGCAAAATGAGTTATACTTGTCCTCATCTCCAGCCAGCTAGAGCTGCACTTAGAGAAATCATTAACCACAGCACAGAGTGATTTCTCTGTCAGGAGACTACCTACACAGCAGCTGTGGTAGGTGTAACAGCAGTTGAGAGGAGGAGGAAAGGTAAAAGTGAGGATCACTCTGATCACGATCATTATTGCTAATGAGCTGGAGAAGGTGCTGACGGCCTCAGCAGTGGCCCTTAACACAACGCATTGAAAGATGAAAGGCTGAAAAACAGAGTTTTTAGCCACAGTAATGGTCAGGAGAGACCTATTTGCCTATTCTGTGCTTGTTGCTCAAGTCTGCAACAGTGAAATACTCTACTAGTAGATTGAGAGAGATATCAATAATCAATTACACATTGCACTTTTCTGCTGTTTTTCTTTTTATGACAGAAAAAGACATTTCTTTCTATAAATGTATTTTTAAAGTCCTTTGATTTAAGGCAATACTGTTGATTATAAAATGCAAATATATTGATAAACGTATGACCATACATGTGTTGCCATGTTTATCAATATACTTAGATCCCGTTGTGTGGTGTATCTATCTGTGTGCGCACACAGAAATGCACCCAACTGCATTGTTATTCACTATCACGTTGATAGCTAATTCAGCTAATAAGAAATGCACCAACTTCTGCACTTGTGCCTTTGCCAAAGGTGATTCTCTTCAGCATAGATCACTTAATGTCTCTGTGTATTTTCACGGTAACTACTACAACTTGAGTACCAAAGGTAAGAATCTTCTGTTTCTGCCATTTTTCATTAAACTACCATATTAGCAACTGCCCTGGAAAAAAATGAATGAGCCGTGTCCCTCAAGTGTTTTAAGACAGTCGTCTCTTTACATATGTGGTGGTTTAGGAATGGTATTTTCCAGTTTAGTAGACCCACTAAAACTAGCTGCCCTCCCTTCCAATTGGAAGCGCAAAGGCAAAGATCATGATTTGAGATACAAACAATTTAGTGGAAACAGCAATGAGATTAACCAAAGGTGTAGACAAGGAAACAATTTACAAGGAAAGCCTGGGACAATACTAACTGGCTTTTCCCCACTGGAAGGAACACCCTTCTCCTTGGAAGCATGAGTCCCTTATCCCCGCTCCTGACAATGACTTGAGGTGGTACGGAATAATCTGCTAGCCACACCTACACAGCTCCAGGCTCATCCCCTCACAGCTCCTGCGAAATATTAACTCTGTCCTGGCCAGAACCAGGACAACATACGACAGTTGTCAATGTATTTCCTTAGTGCTGTCAGAAGGCTGTAACATTAATTACCCTAATTTTATTTAGATTGGAAACATGAACATTTTATTCAGGGCTAATATTTGCATTCAGAGGCAATGCAGTTCAGGTTAGAGCATGCTAGAATAAGGCTCTGGAGACACAACTTTTCTGTCTCTCCTAATGACACCTCCTTACTAATTTGCAGTGTGGTAAGAAAGAACTGTTTGTCCTCAGCTAAAACAGAGATTGTGCAGTGCTTTTAACAAAGTTCTGCTTGCATCAACTGGTACTTTTAACTTTAAGAACGCTTCTTGCGTAAACTATTCTTTTCAGCAGCTGTAAAATGCCATGAGGATTAACACTTCTGAATGTGCTTGATTCAATGGCCATTGCCTAAACAAAGAATAGTGGGGGCAAAGAATAGCTGAAGTAAGAAATGAAACTGGGCAAGTAAGAGCCAAATCACCATACCCATACGCAAGATAAAGGTGCTAGAGCATTCAGAAATATGGTTATCTCTGAATGTTGATGGTTATCTCTGAAATCATTTTTGAATAGGGAAGGTTTTGGCTAAACTTCCCCTTGGAGGCTTAAAGAAACCTGCCTCAAGGAGTGACTCTCCCTCAGCGTCCTGCCCTTGTGACAAACCGTCTTTCGCCCGGGTGGGGCCACGTGGAGTCTGGGCAGACTGACTGTGCAGGCCTCTCGCACACCAAAGCTGCACTTCGATCTTAGAGTGATTAGGGCAGAATAAAAGCCACGTGTTTATAGCATGAAGAGAAACTTCATGAACCCTTCGTGAACCCTTTCCTGCAGTACCACTGTTCTCTGCCTGTTTAAGGGGAAGCAGCACGGTATTCTCTGAATCAAAGTCAGCATTAATAGATTTCATGAATGACTAGGGAGAGAACAGTGTTCTGTTTGGGGAAATTAGAGACAGATACCTGACAGCTCCTGGATGAAATGCTGCCATTTTATGAGGAAAGAAAGAAGAAAAACTCAAGTGTCTTAAAGCCAACTGTTGTGGATGTTTGGTTTTTTTCCTTGAAAGTGCCCAGTGTTATGCTCTGGGCTGATGCTAGACCAAATTCACACAAACTGGTCACTATCACTCAAACATTTTATTTACTGCATCAATCTCTTTGACAATCAATGCCACAAGGACAAGATAAAAGAATCTTTGTATCCTACATCCCATTAATTTTTAAAATAAAACTGGTAGACTTGTCAAAGGCTGCATAAAAGCTAATAAAAGTTCCACATCAGCAACTGCCAATGGTTTTTAGTACACTGACTTTTGCCATCTGTCTTTATAAAGAGCTTTGAGATCCGTGAACACATAAGGTGCTTCACGTCTCTGTATTTCTTTCTGAGTGACAGTGCAGCTGTACAGTTAAACAAGACAAGTTGGTCTCCAGTGAATATAGAATTTAAGGCATGATCTTATCTTCAGGTGAAGTGGATTATAAAACTGGAACATAAGGTAGATGATAGGTTACTGGAAGGGACAACACATGGTTAGTATGGCTAAAAAGATCAAAACCTCTGTCAAAGAAATTGTAAAATAGAAGAATTTGATGGGTTGCTTTCCACCCCTACAATCTGAGAAACGTGTGGGCATGAAACCCTCTACGAGTACCCTAAGAGTGGCACAAGAGATCAGTAAGTAAGTGTATGAGAAGCTGACTCTTATCCAACAACATTCAGATTATCATCATTTTCTAATGAAACACTCCCCTAGGAAATGAGAAATTTGATTGTGCATATTCCAGTCTAATGCCAGGAAATTTCAGTGCAGGCCCACCTAGGGTATTACCTGGGCTTTGGCTCATGCCCCTGCTGCCTTCCTGAAGAGGTCTTTAAATGCCATCATTGCTGAACTTAGTAGCACAAACAGAAAGTGCAACTAAAAATATTCTTTGCCTGTTTTGCTTACATGATTGTGGCTTTACAAAAATGTTTTCATATTTAAAAGAATCTCTCATCTGTCTTCAAGCAAGATACCCACACAAACAACAGAAGACAGAAATTATGCAGAGAAAACAGTGAAACTCATAAGACATGCTAGCAAAGGCATGTAACAAGTGTGCTCAAGAGTGAGAGGAAGATTACAGTTAAGCTGTTTTCATGCAGGTATTTGTGAAGAACAGTAGGTGTGATTTTAAATTGCTGGATCCTTCCAACTATCCTTTTGACAGTTTTTCTGAAAAGCACAATTTCAGTGCTCTGAAGTGATAGTACTGTGGTTAAAGTTATCATAAAATTTGGTGTGAACCTGCTGAAGGGAGAAGTTCCTACTGGTACTGACCTACTGGCTTTGCTGGTTGGCTGTTTTTGTATGACTTCATTTTTTATACCATAATTCCTGTTGATGACTGTGATTCTATGATTTATGCCCTCATGCAGCTTGAAATTGTTTTCAGAACTGTATGCACTCTATTTTGTATTTATTTTTTAACTATCATGAAAGGTAATTCCCTTTGTTTCTGCTTCCATAAGAGATTCTGGTCTTAATGATACATTAGAATGACAACTCCTCTCAGCACAGAAGAGCTCACAGAATCAGATTGCTGAGCACATTCCAGGGTACTTTGGCACAATTACTGGGTTCTGCACTAAATGCATGCCAGGATGTGTTTCTCTCCAAAAGAGACACGAAGGGTTTCCAAGGGAAGCACTCCTGCTTGCTGGCAGAACTGGACTGTAAAAGGGGCACTGTGCAGGCTGTTTAAACCCACCACTCCATTAGCTGGCATCAATTTTTGATGCAGTGTATCCTGCCTACACTTGCCATTTTCTAGCTCACTTCAGCAGCAGCTGCTGCCTCCAGTACGATTTCACAGCCAAGGAACACTTCTGAACCCAGTTCCTATCATGTAAAAGAAAATGTAGACCGATGTTGTAATCGGGCCTGCAGCTATGGGAGCTACCAGAATGGGTGACAAGCTATATTTGCTTTTTTACTCAGTGTGCAAGTTAGAAGTTCAGAAATCCTGTACTTCCACTCCACCTTCCTCTTTCCCTCCCTCATCATTGTATAGTTCCCTAAAAAGGTAAGCTTGACTGGAATCTGTGAGCTCTGGGAGCTGCAATCCAAATTCCAAAGTGTCATTGATGATTAGAGAGAAGCATTTCACTTGAGAATGTGGAAAAAGCTGCTTTTATGACATTATTTCCAAATTTGTCCTGCTGTATAGTAGTATAGAATGGGAAGCATGGTAGGGCAGAGAAGAACACTTCAGCCAGGTGGATGTGGTGAATGTTTCTGGCTCTGCCCACCCTTGCATTACTCCCTTCCCTGGAAGTGGTAAAGGCCTGGTGTGCCTCACTCAAGTTCCTGTATCATGCTCTCACGGGGCAGGTACCTGAGCCGCTACTCAGCTGTCGGGCATCAGTCTCAGGTCTTTTTGCTCCAATCTCATGTGCATCATCTATTTTGTCTGCCTTTTACTTACAATGGTTTTTTCTTTAGTAATAAAGAGGAGAATTCATTACTGTGAAAGTCAAAATTATGACATTTGAGATAAATTAGGGAAGACCTAATTAACCTACTCTTTTTTTTTTTTTCTGCTACTATTTGCTTTTGTTTCAGGTATCACCATTTGAAATAACAGCATTACTGGATGAAAGAAGACACATCATACACCACAGAAGAAAGCATCCCCATCTCCAGCTTGGGGAGCCATGTTATCCATCTTTTCATGGGAATGCCAATTATGCATTTTAGTTGACAAGCTCCATTTTGTCCATCATATGAATGATAGACAAACATGTTTTGCTGTAGAAACAACTTCGATAGGCGAGTACAGATTTCACATCTATTTTCTGTTCATTCAGGATTCATACATGGTTGTGAGACAATCCTTGTGATAATTACATTTCTTTATCAGGGCAGAAATTTATTTTATATATTCCATAGGATAAGAAGTTTGTATAAAGCCAGGAATTATCCTCTACTTTCATGAAATGAGCACAATTTTCAACCTACTTAATGCTCTAGATGACTAAGATACCTGAAAGATACAGTTTCTGGCCGTTGAGAAGGGTAGCCAAAGCATTACAGAAGGAAAGAATTCTGCAGCAAGCATGTTTGTTTCTGCAGTAAACCAGGAAGACCGTCATAATTTGGGCAATATCTTAGTGGATAAAGAAAAAAATGTGGAAAAATACTAATTTGGCTTCAAGTCGCAAAATCATTATTATGGTTTTTAAAAACTCATTAAGACATTAAATGGGTTTGTACTTTTTGAGAAATTGCATTTCCATCTTTTGTACTAGCTTGGGTCATTAGCATTCAGACTCATTATCTCTTGGAACTTTTCCTTACTTTCGATTTACTACTGCTCCTCTGAGTGCAATGGAGCTGTTTGGGCTGAGCAGGGTCCCAAACTCCTTCGGTGCTAACACATGATTTGTAGGTACAGCTCAGCCATCAAATACTAGGCAGACACAGAAATTGCCAGGACTTCAGGCTCCCTTGTGCTAAATCCATCAGGATGAACAGGTTGTAAACTGCCCATTGCAAACATGACAGGCAGAAATTTAGCATCCAGTTAATACTTCATTACCTCCATTCCTTTAATACATTTATACAGCCTTTCCCCCTCCTGAAGCTTTCTGAAATTGCATTTTCCAGTCTACACCGAGCAGTTCAGATTTAATAGGAATAGTTGTGAACATTAGTTTCTGAATGATTTGAGGGCATGTGGAATTTTTTATAATTAGTTGGATAAGTCTGAAGCATTTGTTTCTATTGTTTGTTACCATCTTATTAAAAAAAATAAGAGAAAAATGCTTTCTTGATTTGGGGGCTTTTTATTGTTTGTCTGTGGTAATAATGCTTTTCAGAAGTGGAGTTTTTAATACAGCGTATGAAGTAAACCTCTCACAATTTGTTTCTGGGTGTTTTTTTCTTATTATAGAGAGCAACTTACATATGAAGAGATGTATTTGTCTCAAATCACTACAGAGTTGCTAAGGCCATTTTGGTCAGTGTTTAAATGCTTCAAGTGATTCAAGCTATCTATCACTTCCCCTTCAGTAATCCAGAGATCTTGATAGGAATAGCCCTGCTTCTTGTGACCCCAATTTAATTTTCTTTCTCCTACAATTTAATTCTATTATTATTCTTGCTGCCTATAACCTGCCTCTTTTCCTTTGAGAATTAAACTGTGATTTGCTGTTTTATTACCCACAGTTATACCACAGCTCTCCAGGTGTTTGGTTTTACTACTCTGGAAGGTTCCATCTTCCAAGTTACCTTTAAAAACACCATAAACCAGAAAACCCAAAAGGCTCTTACAAGCTTTTAATGTCTGCTGAGTAAAGCTTACCTTGTCTTCTAAGTGTGATCCAAACTACAGGAAATAGTGGAAGAATGGGGGGACATTGGTAAGGATGGTAAGAAAAAATGTGATCCTCAAGTAATTCAGGTTGAAAAGGATCTCAGGCAGTCTCTGGTCCAGCCTCCTTACACTGGAGAAAGAATGGACTGAAAACAACTGGTTTAGTGTCTTGCTATTTCCTCCTGAGGTTTTGTTTCTCCCCTCCCACATCCTCGTAACTCCTTGTCTTCATCTCTGGCTTTGTCAGAACCAAACATGTGAAGAGAGAAAGGATGTCCTGGTGCAGCCTCTCAAGCGCAAGATGATGGGCAGGAGAGAAGAGCCTCAGAAACCAGCAAGGGGAAGGAGACATGAAGGTCAAGGAGGGGCGGGATGTGAACAAAACTGGTGGTGAAGGTGGAACTGATGGAGCAGAGAATGTGCAAAATGGACACGGGGCTGAACTGGCAAAGGGAACTGGAGGGAAGGCAAAGACTACCTTAAATGCCAGCATCAGATAAGCTGCTGATAGAGTCTCTGAGATCACAAAGGGCAGGAAAAGCAGGGCTGCATTTTTCCAAATCTACTAAATGGGTTGAGAGATTTCTGAAGGTGTTTAAAAATTATTTGAATTACCTGGTGTTCTGAGTACATCCTCAAAAGGCTGTAAAGGGAGGCTGTGAAGAGGAGATCAAAGCAGGAGACTACTAAGGAGTTCTTAGCAAATGTGTGCCCAGGGACTTTTGCCGTGCAGGTAATAGAGGGAGAATGAGCACTGCACATCCAGAGTGACCAAATTAACTATCTTCTTTCCTTTGAGCTCTTCCTCTTTTAATGTCCTCATCTCTGACTTCCTTTAAGTTCATGCAGATTTTCATTTTACTTCAGAAGTGCATTATTCCTGTTCTGCTGAGCTATTCAGATGTCATCTCTTGTTTATTCTGAGAAATGCTGAAAAATTTTTTTACAGAGGCTTTTCTCTAATCCAACCTTGAAAACTCTTCATATTTCCAAAGAACACATTCTTTTGTTTTTTCTTTTGAAAATAATTTCTGTCACCCATCTTTTTAATACAGCTGCATTTTTGACATTTTATTTTCAAATTTTAATTCTAAAACTCCACACCATCATCAATATGAATGCTGAAGTAGGAGACAGCATGGAAAATGTACAAATTGCACAATAAAAGCAGCTTCAGCAACAAAGGTTGACCTGAGACAGAACAAAGTGTTTAAAGTCCAGAGGGCTTTCCAGTCCAACTGTAAGAACTTCAAAGTAGGTCAGCCAGGCTGATGGTATCACATTAAGCCTTGCTCTGAGATGGTTTTAAAAAGAACTCGGGAAAGTCCTTTTCCATGCTCTACATTCTACTGAGACTAACGGAGAGGATGGGGCTGTCATCTGAAATAGAACTGGAATGTCTCAAAGATAATCCTATGAGCTGCGTGAATGCTTGTATGATAAAAACACTTCTGTGAATCAGGAAAAAAAGGGCGAAATCTGTATTTGTCATTCAAAATACCGCAGCGTTTCAGACTCCTTGAAATTGTTATGAATCCTGACTGGCGAGTGACACTGGACATCATTAAAAAGCATCCCAAGTGGTAATGACTGATTTTGTATGATATGACTGAGGCACATTTTGGAGGAAGATATTAACGGCTTCAGTGGGTGATTTAAGCAGCATGATCAAAAGCAGAAGAGACAATTCTTTTGTTCAGCTGTCTCTAGCAATGGAAGCTGGAATGTAGGAGGAACTCATGGGGAAGAGATGTTTACACATGAATAGACTATACCCTAAAAGCAGTAAACAACTTACAGCTTGCTTTGGTTTGTTTACCTAAAAGAAACCCAAACCCACATCCACGAAAAAAAAAAAGAAGTCAATATCCTTAATATACAGTAAATTATTTCTTTAATTTACTGTCTAATTCGAGCTCATCCTTCAGTGATGACCTGTAACTGTGGATCATCTGCAAGGCTGCAGGTATGCAGATATTGTTTTAAGTCTTCTCTTGATAAATTTCTAACTTAGTCAGTGCACAAGCTTGCCTCCTTTGTCTCTGCATAACAGGGTGTGTGTCCTCAAAAGTGAATGGAATGCCATGGAAAACACAACTGCTCAAGGGAACAGGTAATTTTCACAAGTATTTAAAACCCAGTAGTTTTCCAAGTGCCAAGGCATACTCAGTGTACTGACCTGAAAAGGGTGGTGATGAAAGAAAGAACACTCTCCATTAAAAGTTTAAGGCAGCATCTGTTTTTGCCAGTCTCCCAGTAAAATCACATTCATCATTCCAAAGGTAAATCACAAAATTAGAAAGTAAATTACTTCACTGAGAATATACTCCCATCGCATTATTATTCAAACCACTCCCTTTTAGTGTACTGTCTCAGTTCAGTATCTCAAATGATTTATTTGACTGGTGGAAAAATACAGATCAGTGTAAACAAAATATTCTGGCTACATCCAGACAGTACTTCTCTACTGAAATATTATTTACCTAAAATTGATTTAAAGATAAAACCTTCAGTTTTCCTAGGACAAGATGATCCTAAGATCAGATGGGAGTATCCCTATGCTCATATCCTGCCCTGTTTCCCTTCCTACATTGTATGGATGTAAATACTTTAAGTCTCCATGTTACTTTTTATAGCTTCTTTTACTTCAGGGTAAGCTACTTTATTCATAAATGCATAATTTAAGCAAGACAGTGAAACCTCTAGTAAGGAGTATCTCAGACAAGCAATCTTTATCTTAAGAATGCCCCTCAATAATTTCAAACATTATTCCCTGAGGTTTCTGAGATTATATTCAGCCTGTGCAAATGAATTCGAAGACTGTACTTCTACTTACCCAGAAAGGTATCTCACGTCTGTTAAATTACAGGGTGCCAGAAAATAGATTTTGCATAATAAACCTTATTTCAGGAATAGAGAAAATTTCATCTCTAAATAACAAAAAATGGAAAAGTCACAGTGAGTGTGACAGCAGAACAGGGACCACAGCAGTGTAAAACACAAACAGACCTTTCTGTCTTCTTATTTGTACTCAAAGAAGTTACCATGTAAAAAGCAGATACATGGTTTCTCTTTTCCATCAAACACAGAAACTTCCTCACACTCTATTTCATTATTTTTATGATGTATGAACTATGCTTAAATGTATTAAAATGTTAGCTGTAAAAATTAGCATTTAAATACAATTCATGAGTATATAAAGAGAAAAAAATACAAAATAGTTCAAACAAACATAATAACAAAAATCCAAGAGAACAGGCTATGTAAAATATTGAAAGGTTCTTCCTGTCTAAGAAGGAAACTAGCCTAAACAAATTCTTAGGTCCACAAATCAAGATTTTAAACTAAAGATATGGACAAATTACATGGTTGCTAGTGTTGTTATGAAATGTCATTCCCATTGCTTGTTTATGCCCTAACTATTGCCTCAGAAAAAAAGGTGATTGCTCTGACAGATGATCTCCACACCCAAAGCAATTCCCTCCTAACTTCTTACTACAACTTCTGTTTCTGAACTGTAGGTATCAGTAAACCTCAAAGAGTTAACCCTGTAACACATCTGAGAGAAGGTTGTTTAGCAGGTGTTTCAATTGCCAAACAAAAAGGAAATTTTCTGTCCCTTGCATATTAAAAAGATTACTTTTGTCTGCTGTGTTGTTCAACCATTGAAATGAAGAAATAGACCTAAATTAATATAAACTTATGGGTCAGCAAATACAGGGCTATACCCATAATTGTAACTGGCTCAAAAAATTTCTTTTCAGTATAATTCTTTATGCATATCCTCCATAATTTTCATTTAGTAAAGTTAATACCTATTGCTATGCAACTCCTTCAATACAAAGTGTTATGCTAATGGTACATATTAATATGATGTTATTATTTGCTACTGGAAATAATATTTAACAAGCTCAGCACTATGATAATTTGTTCATGTTGACGAAAATTAAATACTGAAACCAGCTTCTGAAATACACTTTTTTAACTGACAGTGATACAAACAATAGAAATGGTAATCTGAAGTGAAGTGTTTTAAGAAACTTTACATTCCAATTTGTTGCATACATTGTTTACAAACGAAAGGGTCAGCATTTAGAATCCATATTTAAGTCAATTCTAATATCAATAAACTTCCATTTAAATTAATGCAAAGCATCAACTGTACTGAAAAAGAAACTACTCACTTTACTAACTACTTCTAAAGTCTGAAAGAGTTTTAAAATTTTGTTCAGTATTGTATGTGCAAAACTGCATTTAGTGTCTTCAAAAAACTCTAGTGGCCAGACATCTCTTGTACCAGCTCTTCTCTTGGCACAGCTGAAGACATTGGGTCTGTGGTTGCTGTCAAGGTGACAGCTCCTGGGAAACTGTCACTCATGGGCTTTCAAACAACTGGTCTGGATATGGGAAATTTGCAGAACTGGAAGCAGTAACTGGAAAGCATCCTGAATATAAGTAGTACCGTTGCAGCCCTAATGGGGAGAGAAAATGTCGTACATCAGTACAGCTGCCATGTACTTCAAAAATTACACTGTAGTTTTTTCTATATTAGCGTATGTCTTCACACAAGATTTTAGAATCTGTAGGTAAGAAAAATGATAAAATAAACCAGTTTACAGCTAACAAGCATAACCTGAATCAGTATACAAAAATCTGGCTTCCCCTAAGTTTGAACTCTTGGGCAGTTTTGTTGGTAATATGAGTAGAATAAAATGCCACAGTGTTCAGATGTAGATTTGATTTTTTAAAAACAAACCAGCTAGTCATTCCATCAACTGAACTAATTTTGAATTTGCTGTAGGTGGAAGAAGTGTCACTGAAATTAACAGTTTGAATTATAATGGTTTTAACACGTAGTACTATTTTTGGAATTTCTAATACTGAACAGTATAGTGGCTTGTAATTCTCCATGATCCTAGGCTGTATTAATACATATTTGTATACAACGATGGGATTTATGAAGTACAAAACATTGTATTCCACAATTCTAAATACTCCTAGATTTTGCAGTTCCTGGAGCACATGAAGATAAATCAGCAGCAACAGCAAAATTACCCTATAACAAAAGGAACTGCATGGTAGTCTTCACTACAGCTCTATTCAACTTTCCATAATTTTCCATAAGGGTATTGTTAACTCAGTGCAAAATTGCTTATTGTAAAGCAATCTTCTCCTTATTTTTAAGAGAACACAGCTATTAAATACAGAATGACAATTTATGGTCACTACTTTATTTATGTTTTAAGAGAAATGTGTTCTAACTAACAGAGCTAAAAATTAGAGCTGCAGATACTCTTGAGTTTTAGGACTTTGTGAGGCTATTACTTCATCTCAACCTCTTCTTAGTAAAACTGAGGTATGTTTTACTCACTGTGCTTTCCTGAAGAAAAATAGACCATGGTGTCAAATAAAAGAAATTGCTCATGAACATTTTGGTGGTCTGACACATGGTTATCCATGTGCTGACCAAGGCTGTTGCTAGACTGTGAATCTTTGTAGAAAACTAAATGCCTGCAGATGGGAAACACTGTAGCATATACCTACAGTGCAAATTTTAAAGGATATAGTCTGCAACTGCAACTTGTTGCTGTGCTCTGACCAATACACCACCAGAGCTTCAGAGCTGGCCAGCCTCACTTCAGTCATACAGCTCTTAAGAATCCTCAGTAAATGCAACCTCACTACTACAGTGTTTGTGGGAGAGGTTGAACACAAAATTAGGACATTTATGAGCTGGCACTGAACAGCCAGAATGATATTGTCACTAATTTTAAAATAACTTTTCTTTTAGAAATAAATGTGCCTGTCTCATTTCAAACAATTGTATTAGAACATCTTCTAATGTGAAGAGGTGGAGCTTACCTCTAATAGCACACTGTTGATGATGGGGTTAAGAACCTCTGCCTTCATATTGCTCTGTAAACCAGGAAACAGAATGAAATGCCACATCAAGAAATACATTTAACACAAATATACTGATATCTGAGATGAATATGATGGTTTTATGAATTCTATAAAGGTCTTCTTTCACCTTGATTCTTATTCAGACTGTTGATCTCAGTACTCCTGGTAACTGTGTCCACATTTCAAACACACCTCAGTACACCCTATGTATTTCTATCATAGAGCTGAAGTAAGAGAGGTCCAAGGTTTTACTTCTTCATTAATTCATGTGCCACAGAGTTTCAAACTGCCTACTTTCCTAGAGGTGTGAGGTTTATGTAACAACATTGTTTGTCCATCTGTCTATCAGTGACCTTTTAACATCCCACAAAATTTTTAACCCCTTTCTTTTTTTCAAGGACACAAAAAGGAAAAACACACATCAGAAGAAAAACGAAGTTTTTAGAAGTTACACAAATATCTGTGGTTAGGATGAAATGAAAGGTCCAGAGTAGCTCCCCTGCAGAAGGAAAACCAGCTGAAACTCAGATCCCCAAACTGGAGGCAGCATATGTTGCTCTGGACAGTGCAGGCTGGCCAGTGAAACAGCACAGCATGCACAACATTCTTCTCAACAACCAGATAGGAAGAAAGATGGATACAATTACTAGTGACACTACTAGAGACCAAAAAATCAAGGTTCATTAGTTCCACTGCTTTTTAAAATGGCAAAAGTTCCTCCCTTTTTTATTCTCACTGTTCTTTGCATTGTGGTTCTTCAGAATAACAGTAACCTCCACCAAAAGTTGTTTTCTTTCAATACTGAACACAATACTGATTAATTTAACTGAAAGATTTCCACTTACAACCTTGTAGCTCTCATACTACAGATTTATAGAAACATGAAACTTCTTAATTTTAGATTTGAGAAAGATGGCAGAACCGAGGAGAGATGGTTAGAGAAAAGAAGTACAATTTTATTCTCAGTTACTAGAAAATCCATTACAGAAAGCACCGTTTAGTGGGCTAGTTTAATATTTTGTGTGCAATTTATTTTTATATATTTGTGCATATATTTATTGCAAGTGTCCCACAGATATATGCTAAAAAACAATCCCAAAATGCAAAATAAGCATTTTTTTCCTAGACTAATTGGAAGTTGTGTAAATCACTCAGAATAAAAGCAAAGAAATAAATCATGTTCTGTACAAATAACTATGAAAAAACATGTTCAGAGATGTGCTGGAAGAACTAATGGGAGAGAACTGGAAGAATTCCCTTTGAAGTACATTCATGTTTTCATGGAGCCATCAGGAGAACCAGAATTTGTTCTTCTCTGATGTTTACAGAACAATTTCAGTAACTGCACAATTTTTACCTCCAAATCCTGCTATAATACTTAGATGTCAGTCATCCTTGAAGCATCTTGAAAGACAGGATTCTATTTCTAGCAAAGACGTTCACAGATAAATGGATGTTCTCAAACAGAATATCTCGTGATAGAAGACAGAGTGATTTTTTTTAAGACGGACCAAACGGGTTTTCTAACCTCTTAAACCTTTTGAAAACATTGCAGTGCTAAGGCAGGGGATCTAGTAAAGGCTAAGATGACAACTCGTGAAGCCATCTTAAGGTACTGCAATACAATCTGCTAATGACTTTTACACAAATGTGTTCGAAAGGGATAGGCTGAGTTGGAGAAGAAATTATCATCAAGCTGTGTAACTTCAAATGTGGGGCCCTTCAATGTGAGAAGATAAGAAGTGCTGAGTGGTGATCAGGAAAAACAGGAAATGGTTTCTAGAAAGAGAGAAGGCAGGGGACACAGTGCCATCTATCAAGGCTTGTGGCCTTTTCTGCTGTAAAAATGCTCTGTGTTCTTGATCTGAGGAAAGAAGTAGCCTCTTTGCTGATATAAAGCCACTGGACTCACGTAAGAATTTCTGTTTCAAGAGGTGAACTATGTTAAAAAAAGCCCAAATGCTACACAAAATGCTGTCATCTTACCCCAGCTGCTGTTATAGAATCAGAAAACTTCTTTGATAAAGATGAAACTTCATTGCACATGGCACTTGTTAAACTGGTTTAAAAAAACAAGAGAGACAATATAAAAATACATCCTTGACCTATCAATAGATAAAAACCCTGTAACAAACTTTATCTTGGAAGCCAAGATGTTCTTAAAGCAATTTTGCTTCTAAATATTTTTAAAATATTTAGGCATAGACTGTTCATGATAAAGTTTTTATATTCTTTCACTGAAAAATCCACTGCTGACTACAGCAACAAAACGATATCTTGTTCCACACACCAGTCTTTTCGATAGTGCAATGTTTCACTTGTTTAAATTCTAAACTTCTAGTTCAACTATTGTTTTTCTGACAATTGCAGCAACACAACTCCTGGGAATACTGCTGGAAATAAATCAAACTTGAATGAGAACAGTGAGAATTTTCCTATGTGACCAGTAAAACATCTACTCTGTGCTAGAAGTGAAAGCACACTTGTGGTTAAAACACGAGAGAACAAGATCTCGTTCTGTTCTGAGATCTTTCATTGTTTTCCTAGAATTCACAAGTGCATCCCATAGGACCTCATTCTTCAAGGTGTACCACACCTTAGCTCTGATTCTGAAAAAAACTTAGTAAGTGCTTTGTTTTAGTCTGAAGTGTTCCTATGGACTTTGCTATTCTTTGTAGCATTCTTAAGGATAAGCACTTGGTTAAATATTTTACTTATTTAGGAGTCAACTGTTTAAAATATCTTAACATTAAAACTTACTGAAATCAGTACACTTGATGACTACAGAGAGCTTGAGATCTGAATGTGGAGTCCCACTAGACAGACTGGCTTCTTGAATTTCTGGGTATTTCATTATGGTTGAGTACAAAGTTGCTGACAAATGTGGTCTATTGTTTAGAACTACAGATTGATTTTTGTATATTTTTGGCAGATAAACACTAGATAATGAAACTATTAGATAATAAGACTGCATTACACACTCTAAGAGCAGATTCCATATATGCAGGCACAGTATCTTCTGCAGAGGGAACAGGAAATGCTACCCAAGTTGACATTTGCTTGCTGGAGCAGAAACAACTTTTAGCTTGTGTATAGGTCATGTTTTTGTGAACATGTATATGTCAGCCATGTCAAAAAATGACAGGTAGCCTACAGAACCTGATAGCATGGGAAAATACAGCACCAGGACCCCTGAAACCAATGCTGCTTGTTGATCCATGAACATGCTGTGCCTCCAAGCTGAATGGAACTTGACAAGTTCTATGCAAATGTCAAATGTTCATATATGAAGTACATAATACTCACTTTGTCAGTACTTTTGCTTGATCTTGAGCTGTTTTTTCTACTTCCTGCCCATGTAGAATTAATTCTGCTACTTTATGAAGCTGTTCAATACAACGAGCAGTTACCTCAGCCAGACTTTCAATGGACAGCATGTAGATTTCCTTAAATTAAAAATGGGAATAATACAATCAATAATAACAACACTGATAAATGTATTTATAGATATATACATATGTAAGAATTTCAAACATAGGAACCCTTCCTACTCCAACTGGAAAAACCAACACATACATAGTGAAGTAATATCAGCCATAATGTCATCCTCACAACCAATACTGGAAAATGAAATATCCACAGGCTATAAAACACAGACCTTCTACTTGTTCTGAAAAATTAGGAAGATCAAGTCTACCATTTACTTAGCTGGGAACTAGGTCAGGCTCTTGGATTTTCTCACATACCACTTTTAAATCTAGTCCTAACAAATAGAAAGATACCTAAACTCTAGAGTAAGTCATAATCATAATTATTTTCATATGGAGCCAAACGTACTGAGTCATCCCTTAGCTGAATCTCCAGAGCAGAAATGGATAATGTGCCCAATAAATAAGTGGTTTTTATCAACAGTGACAGAAATCTCTACGTAGCACTATCGAGTTACAGCTTTCACAAGGTGATGCCAGTTGGAAATCTGCAATCACATAAAAATCTGTAATAAATACAGCGTATACGTTCTGTCTGCTTCTTTAGACTTTTTTGTAAGGAAACATGACAGATAACTTCTTATCAGAAATAATAATCTTGACAAAGATAGCAACCACATTTAATATTGCCATTAACTTGACAGAAAATATTCAATCACAATTAACCTTATCAGGACTTTCTAAATGAACTTTTAGCCTTAGAACTATCTTTCATAAAGAGAATGAGCAGTTGTTAGTTGCCTAAACAATATTTCTGTTTTGTCTGTTTATGATTCAAACTGTTTACATAGTTTGACCATTTTTCCCATGTATTGTCACTGAGAGAAGGAGATACTGAGAAACGTTGAGATACAACTTTCAGTGTGCATGCAATGTTTGACATTACACCACAGAATCTCTCAGCTCACTGTGTGTTGAGTATAAACATGCATACACAAAACCCCACAGATATAAAACAATAAAAACAATGTGACAGAGAACCTGCTACTTTGATATTTACTTATGGAAACAGAATAACAGTAAGAATATTCATGTAATTTACTCTCCTATTGGGTCTGCAGTGAATAGTTGTGTATTATTATTTCTTACTACTTCCATGAATTTAAAAAATAAGGATGACATATGAAGCCAACACATGAAGAAACAATCTTATCAAACAAAGTATGTCCATTCACTTAATGAAACTCATCCTTCAAAAGTTATTTTACCTCCACAGTTTTGCTTTTGTCTACTTCTGTTTTATCACTGTCAATTTTATCATCTTTTTGCGTCTTTTCTTCACCAGGTTCTCCAGGTTTTTCATTTACCTCCTCTTCTGTGTCTACTGGGGTGGACAAACTGGCTTCTTCCAGCCACTCATGAGCTTTTTTCCTAGCCTGCCAAACAAAGAACCCAACCGCAAAGTTCGTTTGAAAAGAGAATATCAGATGACATTCCTGAACATCAATTAACAATACATTTAATTACTTCCTTTTTACACACAGAAATTTGAATATATCAAGACTCTGAGTAGCATTTAGTTACGTGTATATTTAAGAAACTGTAAGGAGAAGCATTTCAGATTGCATAAAGATGGATCATCCAGGGATAATTCCTCTAAAGGTACAATATTCCTAACAAACACATACAGCTGGCATTAATTCCAAAGTTAATATTTCAGCTTTATTTTATCATTCAAATCAATTTACACAGAAATTTTTCTTATACAGTTTCCCAAATAAGAAAATAAGAAGTGTGTATAAAGAAGGAAAAAAAAAAATTGGAGAGGTAAGAGAAAAGTACTAAATTCTTAAAGGAAAAAGAAATATAAAATCACTGTATCTTGAGCTGCCTTCCCAGGCATGAAAATAGATCAAAGCTGAAGTCTTGAAGCTTTATACAACATCAGACTACTGTTATGCTTAGTAGGAAATTAATGACATCTCTTTTTTTAACATCAAGTCAAATTAAAATACATTAAGACCTAAGCCTAAGCTAGTTATCCATCCTCTATCTATGTAGCTAGAGAGATAAACATTTGTTTGAGCCTAAGATTGGCAGGTTAACCAGCTTTAAAGGGACCTGATAGTACAAATGTGACTAGTCATGTGACTAGTTCATAAACACCTAACTTCTAGAGCAAGAAAAATTATTATGAACCTGACTTTTGTTTCCAATACATAAGACCAAATCTGCTGTGCTCATTAGCCCTGATCTGCTGAGACACCCTAGTCAAAGCTTTCTAACACTGGAAAGGGCTTGTCCAACTACACTGCCTTACTCATCTCACTTCTTCTGTGAAAGCTTTTCTATATTCAGCATTTTAGTCTCAGCCTCCTGTACTTTGCTTTCTGAGCTGTCTGAAGTGAACTGGGTACTGCTCTGTGTCAGATTTCAGAATAAAGCCCTCCTTCTTTGCCCACAAAACTGAAGGCAGCTCACTAACAGGTGCTAACCTTATTTAGTTTGTCAGGAGTAGCAGCAACGTGCAATTCAAACAGCAGTTCTGTGAGCATGCTGACAAACTCTTCTCCCATATCTGCTGCAAGAAAAAACAAGACAGCTTTTGTTAGTGTGTTACTGCTATAGTATTTTATATGATCAAACACATCCAGTGAAATAGTTTCACCAAGCATTCCAGCACTTGAAAAACAGTGACAGCAACACAAGAAAGGAATGTATGGGGGTGTGCACGTATACGCTCAAATAAAGAAGAGAACAAGCAACAGGGATCCCTGCACAACCTGATACACCAGCTTGACACTTTAACTGCTCTTTCTATCCCATCCTAAATTCCATTAAGTTTCACAAAAACAGTCAAGAGGGCAAGAAACTGCATAACCCCATGTTATCTGACAAAAAATACATGACCCACAAAATAACCAAAGAAGCAACACTACCTGTTCTCTCAAACCAAGGAATAAAAACGGCCAGATACAAGTAAGTTTCAGAAGCAACATACTGTTCTCTCATACTGCTCATACATGTTCTCTACTGCTCTGCCTGCAAACCACAGGTAAGAGGTGTGTTTTCTTTCTATTTTAAGGTCGAGATTTGCTTAAATGAAGAATGTTTTCTGGTTTGCTTTGAAGTAATGAGCCTCAAATCTTATTTCACAAGATTTTTGAGCAAAGATAAGTATCACTCATATTTGAACTTCATCTTTATTACATATACTCCTTTGACAACTATCAGATGACATATTCTAACATGCTTCAAGTTCCTAAAAGTCAGTATTTTGGTTGGTTTAGTTCATCTGCATTTACTGAGCTTGCAAAAGATTTCCTGATGGAACACACAAAATCCAGTTCTTTAGCCTGATGTCACTAGAAGGTCAGAGTCCCCATACTGATAAAAGTCCAGCTACTTCAAAAATCAATTTTGTGTCTTGCTATATTCTCACTTTTTTTGTTCACTAATTAGGTAGGGCCAGATCTTCCATTTTTATGCAAGTCTTCAGTATTGGGCTTAAAAGCAGAGGGCCATTACTCTCCAGTGAGTTTGGGGACCTTGGTAGAACTGTTTACCATGCAACATGTGGAAAGGTGGTAAAATTTGAGACTTGGATTATACTCTCCCAGGGAAAAGGACATCTCACCCTTGCTTGTACAGAGTGTCCATCTTTGGTGCTATAAAATAAGTTAGTGTGTAGCACAAAGAATTCTTCACCTACAACAAACAAGAGACTGAGATTTTGTCTTAATAGCAAAGGAACATGTCAAGAAGTTTGTATTCTGGCAGGCCAAAGAGATGCATGGAGTTCATTTCACTGCTGCCCTTATGAGGAAATTTTGACAATAGGATTTTCAGGCTTTGGAATACAGTACACTGGATACACTGCACTCACTTGTTCTTAAATCAACGACAAATTGTTTTATGAATGGCAGCAGGCTGAAAAGTGAGCCGCAGTTTACCACATCAATGCAAAATTACCAAAACTGTTGATAACTGGGATATTCAATTGAATATTCACTTTGGCTACTGCCTCGCTTAACGTCACGTATGAGATTTTGGGTGTTAATGGCTTTCAAAATGTAGGTAAAGCCACTTTTACAGATGTTCTCCCCTTATTATTTCACAAACCGTTGATGTGAAGCTGCAGTGAAAAATACATGGAAGGGCTGCATAATCAAAGTGAGAGGAAACATTAGAGAGAAGGGTATGCATGTGGCTTTCAGCTACTTGTGTCAGAAAACATATGTTCTTTCTCTTTTTTTATCAACTTTGCGCCTGACTGTTAAGCCAAGACACAAAAAATACTACAGTTCCAATTTCAAAGTTGCCAAGAACAAAGCCTAGCCCAAATCCTTTCCTGAAACAGTCCTCCAAAGATCACTGCAGTATTACCTCCTTCTGTAGGACTGAAAGCATTTATGGTAGCAAATAAAGCAGCACCAACATCAGAAACTTGTTCAGATTCTGAGATCCAAGGATAAGAGATCCTGAGAATTTACATAAAACAAATGGTCACCTTTTTCAAACACTTGAACACAAAGTACTGTTTTTTCTCCCATCTATTCTTTTTTTTAATATATATATACAGTAATATAACTTTTTATAATTTTTATATACATATACAGTAATAAAACCCACGTGTTTTATTGAGTTAGGAAACACAAATCAAAATCTTATGGAAATCAACTTAGTTGCAGTTTTAAACTGTTTAGCAAGCAAAATTAAAATCAAAGTTCCTCCACAGAATTTAACAAAGCCTACTAGCTCTTGCTATATGAGTTAGTTTAAGTAAAAATATACAATTCTATGTAAAAAATACACTATTAAAAGACCATATGGCTTACTGACTTGATTTTGTAAGCGTAGAAGCTATTAATGCATGTCCAGAATTGTAGACTCAGCCCTAACAGAAAGCTACTTCTGAGAAGCAATTTACCTTTCTATTCTTTTGGTTCCTCTAGTGGAACTAAAATGCATCCAACTTAACACCAATAAATGAAATATATCTGCAGTTCAAATGCTAACAAATCTTGAGCCTGATTACACCAAAGGATGTGCATAATTTTGCACTGCTGCCTGAAGTAACACCCATTCAGCTGTAAGGTGGAGAGAACATGTGTGTGGTTTTTATTTCCACAGTCACAGGAGGAACGGATGTGTTCCACTGATGAGTGGTTTGCTTTTGCAGGGGCAAACCTGCAGCACACTTTGATTTGGTCTCTTTTTTTTTTAAGGTGCTCATTGCCTTGGTTGCAGCCGATTCAAAATGCCTGTAAATGTTTCAAGGAGCATGATAAGCAGTTGTGCTTTACTGAAAAAATCAGAACTTCTGACCTTCAGAGAAAAAAACACTTTGTGCAAGAAACAGAGCTTCTCCTGGGAGCTGGTTTCAAAGCAAGGTACTATTTTCCATAGAAATTAAGGAACAACAGACATCTCATGAGTCCTCATTCCTAAGCAGGCTATACACTTACTTCACTTCTACTTCTCACAACTCCATAGAAGAATGTGGGGTTTTAAAGAGTAACTAAGAGGGGAACAAAACAGCATAAAACTTTACCATACTAAGACTTTACGCTGAGCACTTGCTGTTCCCCACAATGAGAAACAATGAGGTCCCTGTGAGAAAGATCAGGCAAGCTGAGTAAGCACTGCCAGAAAGAGAAGTCTGAGCAGAATTACTTTCCTGTTAGAACATGTGGATGTTAACAGAGTTTTTCTAACTTTTCTGAAGGCTAAAGAAATCATATCTCACCATCGTGCAAAATGCAAGTTTTATGGGCAAAGTTCCCTGAGAAGATCAAGAGGATGTGGAAGAAATATCCTTCGATGTTTCTTTGTTTCCGAAACACAACAATATGGTGTTCAGTGGCATGAGCCAGTCTTCAGTCAGGTCAAGGGGACTGTTGCTGTTAGCTCTAAGAGGTTTGGTATGGATGTCCATAGGACAAAGGCCTGGAGACATGAACCGTGCTGGCTTTAAGCTGACTTCTTATCATTCTGTTCTAACCTGTTTGGGGGAATGCTAACATTTTTGACCTGTTTAAGACACCTATTTTGCCCCTAACCACCCATTTTATTGTAACTTTCGTGAGCTCGGCCCATTGTCTTCAATGCTGTGCTGTGTCGCAGTTACGGAACGCTGCTCTAACTTCCTTCTTGCACTCCACACACCACATCTTGCCAAGCAATACCTCTAAAGCAGCTTTGTTACTATGTTTCAAAGTGACTTTCATTCAAAAAAAAATTCAGGGTTCTTAAATTTCTTGGACACTCTAATCTTTTCCCCCATCTAGCAAGGGAGGGTGCAGTGTGAGGACGAAGTTGCTGAACAGAAAAGCATTTCTAAGTACTTCAAAACTTTCAGACTATACAATTTCCTAAACAGATTCTGTAAAAAAAGTTGAGTTATCCAAAAAGTTATTATTTTACTTTCTTATACTTCCATTGATGATATAGCAAAAAAAATTAATATTTATGTTTGATTTTCTATATCTCGCACTTCAGTTACAATATAAATTCAATTAAGCATTGATCAGCTTCCAGAACTTTTAGAGTATTAATTTTATTAACTACCTTATGAAGACTATTAGGATATCAGAAATTACAGTTTGGACTGGAATTGTTTTAATTGCTAGATAAAGAAGTAGCAATTATTTATATGGTTAAGTCTCTGTATTTCTAATTACCTTTTTGTGCCTGCACCACTTCATCATCTAATTCCTTTGGAACAAAGATCTCCTTTATAGCAATTAAATCATTTTTCACAGTCTCCAACTGTTCTCCATCAAGTCTTGCTAAATGTGACTGAATCTGTAAAAGAAAGGACAGTAAGTATTATTAAATGCTAATTTAGAGCCTGAATCCAAAATAGACTAAGAAATGGAAACATCCATTAAGTTCAAACCTTTTCTCTAACCTCCCAGCTTAGACATATTTTTAGTTCTTGTCAACAGAATTTGTTGAGTATCACAAAAACTACACCAGCCTTGCCAGATCATCAGGTCCCTTCCTTCCTCCAGAACATGAGTTTTGGACTATAAATCTGTGGTTTAACTGCAAACTCTAATAGGCATTTTGGGATTGCCTGGATGAAGACAGCAGGCAAAAAGAGCACAGGCAGAATGGTTAGTCTGAGCACTCACAGGAAGAGTTGGAAAAAGTTGCCTTCAAAATGCAGCCAAAATTATTGACAGTCTACCTGTTCTGAAGAATGTATTGGCGGGTCTTTGCATGTCTCAGGTATCTGCAAGTCCCTGCATATCTAATAGGATGGCAAACCTAAGAGGGCTGGAAACAGATTCTTTGAATCACTGCTTGTACTACAGTTATATGTTGTTAATCCCATGAGCAGAGCGCTCCTTCTGCCTACAGAAGCCAAGAGAAAATGCCCTTATTGTCCTTGATGCAAAATTTTTCCTTTATGTTTGTTTCAAGGGGCTTCTCAAAGTTTGGTTGACAGATGCATAGACTACCTCAGTGCAAGGCTGGAGACAGCTGTTACTTTCTTACCGGCGTGTCCTTGTGTCCAGCTCCTGTGCTCAGGGTTAAACACAAGATAAAACCGTGAGACTCAAGTCAGGTTGTGAAGGACTACGTGGGGCTTTTTTCCTCCCCTACTATAGCACTATCCATAGGGCTAACTGGGAACTTCTTTTAATGGAAACTTTCAAAATAAAAGCTTAAACATGTATGCGTTCAGTACCTCTTACAGTCCTCCTGTGGCTTTCGGGCTGCTAGGAGAGGTCTCAAGTTTACGGTACTCTTTCTGCCCTCTGTGCCTGTGTGCGTATGTGCGTGGTAACTGCAACATTTATCTGGGCATTGGACTTGTTGACCCACACAGTTACCATCAATCCCGCTGGACTGAGTAGGACTATGTACATGTCTAGGACATAAATGAAGTGCATCAGAAACCTCATGGTAACAACCTGCACATGTCTTGCTTACCCAGTGGTATCTCACATTAAAATAAAATAGTGTTGACACATGCAATTAACCTGAACCTTTTGGCCAGTTTTGGTTTTGTTTTTTTTTTCCAAAAGCAGACCCTTGAACCTTACATGTGGGGTTTGAATGTGTAGTTTTTCATCTAGACACAATAACAAAAAGTAAAAACAACACTGACAGTATGTACCTAACTGTTATTCATATAAGCTTCTTTTATTTTTGAGAGCAACTAAAATATTCTAAAATATAAGTTGGTTATATTTTCACAGAATCACTGCGTTGGAAGAGACCTTCAAGATCACCAAGTCCAACCCATGCTCTAACACCACCTCAACTAAACCATGGCACAGAGTGCCACATCCAATCTTTTTTTGAACACCCCCAGGGATAGTGACACCCCCACCTCCCTGGGCAGATGATTCCGAAACTTTATCACTCTCTCAGTAAAAAACCTCTTCCTAACATCCAACCTATTTTATTAAGAAGTACCCCGCAGGGCAAAGAATGCTAATTACAAAAAGAAAAACAAAAAAGAAAACTTGTTTTTAAGAAATTTATTTAGAAAACTGTTTCAGTACAAAAAATCACTGCTAGGAATCTACAAAATTCTATTAGTCTACTGTCAGAGATCTACTGATGTACTAGCAGAATAAATAAATTGAGAGTTGAAATTAAAATATATTTTTATCAGATAGGCCTTATTAACATTACCATCTTCAGAGAGACATTTGTATACTTCCAGTAATAGTATCTTGGTGTATTTTTATGTAACTTTAAAAACTAACACAATAAGAAGTGAACAAGTAATAATCTGGAACTAATTTTAATTCATCAGCCTCCACATGTAGTAGGTCTGGAATTCCTGAACATAAGTATTTGTACCTGATACAAAACCAAAAAGATTTCGACCTCTTTGCAAATTCTGCAAGGAATTTGCAAGACATCTGCATAGTGTCACAATCTGAAAAATACACACTACATATGATCCTAACAAAAATATCTGTCAGTTATGAACTTTGTTTTGAGTTGATCTTGTAGTTAAATTTTAGGTGTATTGAGTTCCTAAAACCCAGGACAGGCCCATAGGATCAATTCAGCTTTCTCTGAACTTGATGGAAAACTTACTGTTCATTCTACATGTGTCTGCAGAATAAAATTAATGTAAAGATAATTTTTTTTACCAACCATATTGATTTAAGCTGTCTGCATACTGTACCTGAGCTTCACTTTCATTTGACAGGATTTCCAGAGCTTCGAGATGAGACAAACCTTGGAACTCATCAAAAAGTAGTCCATAATGTGCTGTTCTTTCAACTGTAACTTGCTGGGCCCGCCTCTGTTTCTCTTTTTCTTTAGCTTCTCGCAACAGCTGTACAAATATACATCATTCCATGTTTTATTGATAGTGCTGGAAATGTGACAGATTTTATTACCATCTGCTTCAGTGTGTCTAGAAGTAGTAGTAAAATTTGGGACTATATCACACCTGCAGAGCTAAAATTTTAGAGATGAAATAGCTAACTTCTTTTTTGATAACTTTCTCTGATAAAATATTTATATAGTATTCTAAGCAGGGTTTTCCCAATGGTAATTGCTAACCAACTTTCTTTAAAAAACAATGAACAAAAAAAATCTTGCTTGTATTTTCAAAAGCAATGTCAACTACAGATACCATATAATAAATTTCACCACCAATTATAATGAAAGAAAAAGGACTATTTAATGTGCAGCCTTAAAGAGCCATGCAATCCATTCTACAGACCACAAAATGGGAAGACTATAATTTTCAGGACCTACCCACCAACTTGCATAAATAATGCACCTACATAAATATTTCCTATAAAATATTCTTAGCAAATACTAAAGTCAGTTTTATGTGACAGCAGGACTGACAAAAGAGATTAATGACTTATACCAAAGGTGGGGCAGACCTACCCTCTATATACTTAGGTATATTTTGGAGTGCTTTTAATACACTTCTAGCAGTGTATAAAAAAGAATAGTGTATCCAACAGGATCTTCTACTTCTTCCTTCTATTCCCAGGATGAAATGGCCTCTCATGAATTTGTTACAGCAAAGGTGGTAAATACATCTGAACTGCATGTTAGGTCACATATAAGTGTCTGAATGCAGGTGAACTCCCGCCACTTACGTTATTCCATCATTCAAAATTTCTACACTATTGTCTTCAGTGATTCATTTGTTACAAAAGACTTTAAATGATACATTTTCCCTCTGAAGTCTCCTTCTTCAAAAGTTAACTCACTAAGTTTTATGAACAACTCACTGGAAAGTGATAGTGCAACCCATGAGAACTGATTTATGTTGTATTCTGCCTCAGATTCTACATGCAAATTCATGCATGCTGTTAAAGGAGACATTCTCAAAAGCTCATCTTAACCCTGTGGGCCTTAACAAGAGTTAATTGCTTTTGATCTGCTGTAACAGTATAAGTCTGTTAACTCCTACAATGATGAACACTAAAGATGAAACATCTCATTAAATAAAAGTACCTCACTCTTCTCTACAAGGAAGTAAACATGCAGTAAACTTAGTTTCTTTTCAACATCTGTTGTTTTCCACAGCCTCCCTCCTCTCAGTGTTTGGAGAAATAAAAACATTTTGTACTTAAAGCACTTTCACTTCTGTTTTTATCACTTCTCTGAGCTTTAAAACATATGAGTCACAACTGTGTAAGGTTACCATTAAGTTAGACGGACATTGAGATACAATTTTTTACAGGTTTAGCTCCTAATGACATATATGTCATATTCCAGTATTACTGATTTCCAAGGAAAAGAGTATAGTAATGTTTATGCTGGAAGATATCTATCTACAGCTGTTACCAAAACATCAATAATTTGATTCTGCCTCCAGAGTGTAATGATTTATTACCACATATACTATCTTATTTAAATAAGCTCTTGCATATGTGATTATGCAGAAAAGATGATTTTACATTATCTTTTGTGGTTCTGTGAAGAAAAATAAAGTAGAGCAAATATAAAGCATAATATTTATTTCCCCAAGCCCAACCAGTACCTAATGCAACAAAGGCCTCCCCCTGAGGCACGTGAAATTCTGGAAAAATAATCTGAAATTGCATTGACAGAGCAGTATTTAAATAAATCCAACCTGAGATAGTGAGACTGTTCTTGCCATCAGTGTTTTGGTTCTCTTAAATCCAGGATCACTTTCTGCAAGGACGTTCATGGTTGTCTTCCCAATAAATTCCAAAGCATCTAAGCTTCCAGATAACACACTTTTCCCCTGTATAAAATAATGCAATATGGTTATTTTCTTCCCAGTTTAGGCTAATACAAACTGTAAAGAGGAGTGCTTTTATAGACACCATCTTTGAGCATTCAGGTCCCTAAATTTCCTATACTTTAACTAACAATAGGATTCATGCATTTACTTTGTTCTGAATACATTTTCCAAAAGAAAAAAAAAAGAGCTATACAAATATTTCCATTTAATTAAATGACTTACACGGGATGAAATGTAACAATTGTTGTAATTTAATTAAAAAAATAAAAAAATCATAGAAGGGCTGGAGTACATCTCCTGTGAAGACAGAAAATCAGTGCTGTTCCCTGAGGAGACCTTCCAGCAGCCTTCTAGTACCTAAATGGGGCCTATAGGAAGGCTTGAGAGGGACGTTTTGCAAGGGCAAGCAGTGTTAGGACAAAAGGAAAAGGCTTTAAGTTGAAAGAGGATAGATTTAGATTGGGTATCAGGAAGAAATTCTTCACTATAAGGATGCTGAAAGCACTGGAACAGGCTGCCCAGAAAGGTGGTGGATCCCTCACCCCTGGAAGTATTAAAGGCCAGGCTGGATCAGGCTTTGAGCAACCTGGTTCAGTGGAAGGTGTCCATGTCCAAGGCAGGGGCATTGGAACTAGATGATCTTTAAGTTCCCTTCCAATCCTAACTATTCTGTGGCTCTATCATTCTATGAATACCACTTTAATTTCATCCGATGGCATCTGGTTTGTAGGAACATGTTTTAGACATGAAAAATGTGGAGTCAAGTCCATCATGAACAGAAGACTCCGCCTCACCTGATTTTTAAAATTTCAACACTTGTGATGACTCTGGAACTGTCTATTTAAATACACGTTTCTCCTGTGTCTTCATATCTTTTACGTACATTGAAGAAGAATTTTCACTGGCTAAAGATTTCCATTTCAATCTGGATTACGTGTGTGTCAGATACTCAAATGCTGATGTAACCTGATATATAATGGAAAACCCCACCAAAGTCTCAAATGGGATTATAGGTGACTTACTGAGACCTTAAGTGATTCTTTTTGTACCACATTGATCACTACGGCATAGTAGCATCTCCAGGGTGCCTACAAGCACATTTCTCTTACAACATGCTCAAGTAATCTTACTGGTTGCCAGCTCTCACAAGTCGTATGATGCTCCAGGTTCTGTAGAAACAGTCTTAGGAATAATCTGCAGGAATCTCCTTCTGCTCCCCAAACCTTTGATATTAGATTGATGAGGCAGTCAGAGTGAACTGGATATACAATAAAAAAGAACTGCCACTTCATAAAACTTGCTCAGTGGGGAGTTAATCTTACATGCTTTTACAGCCAATGTTTAAAGTCTCTTTTAATTTCAAGTGAAACACCATACTGAAAAGTGTAAAAAATGCTGGGGAAGATGATGACACAAAGATTGATTTGGAAACGGTATGGTACAGGATTTTGCAAAAGCTGAAATCCAAAAAAGGAGAAAACGATGAAGTTCAACACACAAAATATAAGGACAGTGTAATAGGAAAGAACTGTGAACAAAAGATTTTGCCTCTGTGAGTTTTCAAACAGGCCCCCTTCTGGGAAGATTAACACAAAATGAGAGACTAGACAGAGGGGTGAAGGTAAAGGCCAGGAACTAAAAATAGAGAGCTTAGTAAAAGCCTTAAAATAAGCAAATGGAGTATTTTCTTATTTTCTCTGCCTTCAAAAATGGTAACAAATCCTATCACACTTTCTCTGGACTGACATATGTGTAAAAATAAAAAATCAGACAATGGTACAATTATAAAAAAGATTTTCCAAGAATTTCCAAAATTCTACATAGTTTAGGAGAAGACCACATTTTTTTCACTGAAACTGGTGACAATGTAGTAACTGAGTTAGTTCTGTTTGACTTTTTTTTTTTTTTTTAATTTGACAGTTTTATTTAAAAGTTATTTTGTCATGGAAAAGACTCTAAACAGACCTACAAAAGAACTGTTTCTACAAAGAATTGTAACTTAAAAAATGTGACCTACAGTGAAGTTGAACCTAAAAATAATGAAAAATAACTAGACCAGAGAGACCAGCTAAAATGACTCACTGTGTTTTGTACAGCATTAGTGATAGCTGACAGCATGCCACGAGATCCAGATGAAGGGGAAGAAGGAATATTCTCAGAAGAGCTTTGGTCTAGAGAATCCTCTGCTTCTAACAAAAGAAAAAAAGCAGGTTACAGTATAATTTCAACTCTGCAAGTCACAAATTACAGTAAACTGGTTTCTGTGACCAAAATCTTAAAATTTTGTAAATCAAACTAATTTGGCAGTGTCAAAGAGTTCTGTCCACAATTTCAGTGGACTTGAACTTACGAGTAACTGGTGTTTCAGCTGCAGGAGGCTCTGCTGTTTCCAAAGATGCTGAACTTCCACTATGAATTCTTAGGGTAGTTCCTGCTTTTTCCTTTACTGCTGTTATCCCATGACCTGTAGCAGAGGCATATTTTAGACTATATGATTTGAAAACTTATTACTAACAGTGCGTAGTATTCTTATACTTAATGAATTATGACAAACAAAATATCTACTAAACTTACCTCAATTGCTTAATTTGTCTAGGTTAACAATTCACTTCTTCTAGTATATTTATATTAACTGAATAGAAATGATAAAGCTGGACTATAACACAAATTATGCTGGATTTGAAAAATAAAAGTTATTTCAGTGGCACACATAAGTTTACTTCCCTGCTTTCCAAAATGCTAAATATTCTATTGCAATGAGTTTAAATGGAAACTGGCAGTCCTCGTAAGGCCATAGAGTTGGACCTCACATAATTTTCAGAATTTTAGAACAATTAACCCGAAGTTAATGGATTTTGTGTGACTGCAGGACAGAGGTAAGGAATTTGTTCTTCAGTCTTCTGCATAGGTGCTATGTTTTTAGGAATACTGACTCAGGTCCTCAAAGTTATTTCAGGATTTAAGCTCCTTAGTTGCTCATTTGAAGTAAGATTCTGAAGTGTCTCTCCTCAAAGCTACTATTTAAACATACTTTGTAAAGTCTGCTGATGTCAATTGACACAGGCAGAACTATTGCTCCAGTGGTAGCTGATCTCCTAGAGAGATTTTACCACCTCTACCTGATTCATACGCAGTGACTCCCTAGCCCTCTATTAAAGTGGTCTAGTTTAAAATAAAGTATAAATGTTGCTACCATTTTTATCTGAATATTTTTGACAGAACAGGATTGCCTTGCTGGTTTTCTACTCAGAGTTTATTTACACTAGCAAATCACAGGGACTGGTAATATCCCGCTATAGGATAGGGTAGACTGACTGACAGTCAGCAAGGCAAAGCAACATCTTCCTAATCTGCATCAACTGTAGTTGAAAAATGCTGCCCTTAAAGAAGACTACTCTAAAATTGTCTGCCTATTTTACTACTGGATATGTGCACAAGTATGTCCATGATATACTTCTCTCATTACAAGCAATCCAGCTAGTAATCTTCCTTAGCTGGAAGGTTCGGCCTGTCAGCTGAGGTGCAACAGGTTAACAACAAACCAGGTGAGCAATATTTCTTTCCAACACAAAATTAAATAGCTTCAGTGACAGGATTTGATTTTTATCTTGTACAGTACACTGTTAGTGCATCTTGCATGAAACCAATCACTTCTAGCAGCAGGACAATCCAGAGTGCTTCATCTATCTGCCTAACTACTTATGAGAAATGTTAATGACAATTTCATACTTCTTTGGTTAAACTGAACTGTAAATAGATGAATTATTTCAGAAAAGGCATTAATACAGATGGTCAGGCAGATATCTAAACATCTAAGGCACAAAATTAGACATAATGATTCATTAAGTGTTGTCCACACTATCCCACAACTGTGTGCATTCTATTAGAGTAGTTCAAA
Organism: Corvus kubaryi; assembly: GCF_017639235.1. NCBI lineage: Eukaryota > Metazoa > Chordata > Aves > Passeriformes > Corvidae > Corvus > Corvus kubaryi. The sequence goes on from NW_024582073.1 coordinate 9,198,133, forward strand.
GCACCTTTTTTGAGTTACATTAACTACAGCAAAATAGCCTATCACTTGCCAGTGCCCTGCAGCATTCTGAATAAACATATACATATATGTGTGTGTGTGTAATCATACAAAAATGCTTTTGAATATCTGATTAAAGAAAGATGCAGCAAATATATTTGAAATGGAGTAGGAAAAAGGAAAGCTTAGATTTATGATTCTGTGATTTGCAGATGGAGCACACATCAGGTGCTCTGTGACTTCAGTAATAAATATATTCTAGAAAATATATGTGAAGCAGCACTACTGAAAGATCACATACAAGAAAACTGGAGTATCTGGAGGTAAACACAAAGAACAGACATCTCCTAAGGAATAGACCTGCAGAAAGAGGGAATTTCATAAGCTGCACAAGGTCCTAATGCTTTACACTGAAACAGCCTAGGCAGATAAATGCTAAAGAAAATATGTCTAAAGAAAATATGACCTTTATATCTTTTATCTTGTGTCTTACAAAAAACAGTAGTGTGTTCAACTGTGTGGGTCATACCAGGTAATGCACCACAATGTTTAAGTCATTGTTGAACAATTTCTTGATGTTTGCAAAGTCTGTTCCAATGCAGATACTGAAGAGCAGCATCCTGCATGGTCTAATCCGATCTCCCACATATTTTAATGAGCTCAATGAAAATATTAGTGTGGATAGATTCTGGAGTCATTTATTTAACCCCAGATTCCTGGGGCTCACTTAAACCACTATTACTTGTGCTTCTAAACGAATATAATAGATACTGCATGTCACATTCCTTTCCATTTCTTCCGCCCACAACTTTTTAAATGAGCAAGAGTTTTATTCTTTCCATTGACTTAATTTACTTGACAACAAAAAATACTATGGTCTTCTAGTCATATAAAAAGTCCTATAAATATTGAGCAAAAATTTCAGTTGTCTGCAAAAGTTACACATCTTCAGATTAATTTCCCACTTTTTTTTCTGGGATTTTTTTATAGCCTTGAATTGGTTCTTGTCATTTTGCAGACAAGCTAATACATTTATGAAGAGAAAGTACACAGTTGCTGTATTGGTATTTACTGACTTACAAAAGGTAGCATTTTCAGGGCTGTGGTTACATGCACTAGAATAATAAGAAAATACTCCAGGTCAGCTAGGGCTGGCTTTGCTGAACTAAGCTATATGGCATGTATGTTTGACTGCAGCAGCAAAACCACTTGAGATCAGAAGACTACAACTGAAGCAACCGTTAGATAGGCATATGTACACAAACACGGCAGAAATGCATGTTGCCTTGGAAATGAAAATGACTATTTGTAATTTCAAAAGACACAGAAATAAAAGAGGTCATGGGAGAAAAGGCTCCAATTTAAAGATACACTCATTTTGTAACACTGGGTATGGTAATGCAACTGAACTGACACCTCTGACATCTCCATTTACTCTTCTGTAACAGCAGACTGAAGAGCTATGCAATGGGTATGGTTCACTGTGAGCTTTTGGAAGAAAGCATTGCTCTGTTGTTGCTTTTGTTTCTCTACCTCCATGACTCCTTGCCTTTCTATTGGCTGGCAATTTCCACTGAGTATTATTGTTCACGTTCCTAGCTGGGATCTTTCATTTGAAAAGGAAGGTTTTGCAAACAATGCCTAACAACATGACCTGCCTTTTGGTTTGCCTGATCTGGCAAAGGCCAGATTACAGCACTCACAAATGCTGTAAATAGATTCCACTTCACTGTAGGCTGTCTTATCCTCCACCTCCCAGCTTAGTAGCTCTAGATTCCCTGCAGAAGAGGCAAACAGACACCTCTGGAGGGCAGTTCGCTATGTCTGAAACCTAAACCACTCTATATAGGAATCACTGAACCCTTGTCCATCTCAGTGGCAATTGGACTCCCTGCTTCAGTAGTACAGATGGGGAGGAGTTTGAGATTTTGTCCCTGGCTACCACACAGCCTTTGTAACCTGTGTCCTACCATGGGGGCACTTCTAATGAACAACCAATCAAAATTTAGTCTAGTAACATGAGTGAATCTTCATCTGGCTCAAGCTAAAGATGAAGACTGATGCCTTAAATGAACTTCTTTCACCAGCTGAGAAACTGAGGAACCTGAAACTGGCTGAAAGAGAATCACTCCACTACATGAAGTATAGAGATGTGGAAAATCCAGCTGTGCTCTGGTTTTGTACACTAAGAAGTAGGACCCCACTGTGCTCCCTTTTACGCTTTCCTATTGGTACTCCATTCACTTCAAGCCTTTACAAAGTTTCTCTTCCTTGCAGCTAAAACAAAAAACCCCAGGCTAGATTCTGATAATATCTATGCTATCTAGTCCGCAAATCAGGAATCACTCCAATTAAGCTAGTAAATGAGACTAGATTAAGATCTCATTGCAAGCATAAAAGGTTTCAATAATAGCAATAGGCATAAAGGCTATTATACCATTTTATTAGCTCTCAGTGTCTTCTAGACTAAAAGCCAATGTTAAAAGATATAAAGCAAAACGGACTGCTGACCCTAAATGCATGCTCACATTTCCTCCTTAAAAAGGAAGAACTGTAAAAAAGGTCTTTGTGTAAACAACGAAGTGTTATTTACAAAACAGTTGTGACCACCGTGTGATGTCAAGCCAAAGCAGTTTTCCCTTCATCAGCTGAATTTGTGAAATAAAAAAAGTCTTCTGAAGAGATTAACTATCCTTTTTATGATCACATAAAGTACAAGCATAACACCCAGCCTTCCTTTTTTAATATTGTACTTTATTTTGCAACAGGGGAATAGTAGCTACAGAGAATAGAAGAGACATTTGCAATGTTTGAATACTTTAATTTCACATTATCTGCAGCATTTGCATTTCTGTTCCACACAGAAGTCAACTTAAGCTATGCAATGCTGATTATTACACATACCCATGTGTAATGAGATCCAAGCTCATGAACACAGTGACATCTAAAGTGACATTTCGTTCTGTCATAGTGAGTGACAAAAAGTGCTTTTCATACCAGGGAGAACTATTGGTGTCTGATATTTTCATGTGCCATTCTGATAGCTGAGGAAATAGATGAGAATATACCCAAGAACAAAATAATCAAGATAGTAGAATATTAATTACGAACAATGCATTACACAGCCTTATAGTATGAATTTCAGGGATCATGTGAATCAAACAACTGGGTCATTTTTTTAATTACTTTTACTGTGTAAAGATATTGACAAGTGCTAGCAACGGCCCTAAAGGTAAAACACCTTAAACTTACATGGAGTGAAGCACTTGTATACAGTATGATAGAGAACAGACTTCGTTTGGAAATACAGCTCATCGAGCACCATAACTTCAGCACCTTCTGAATGCCATACCTCATTGAAAACACCACAGCATATGGAAGGAAAGGCTTACAGAAGGTAGTCACTTTCATTAAGCTAGTAGATAGATTAGTTGGAAGAAAAACTGAAGAGCCAAGCTTTCAAGCATAGAAGCTGTTTTAAAAATGCAAGTCACAAGCCACCAGTACAAACTGAAAATGTACTTTGCCTCACATGAGCCCTGGAGATGAAGAGTTTGCTGTTACAGCTAAGCTAGCCTAATGGCTTCTTGGTGCAGTTATGGGAGGTTCTACTCCTCCCCATGTTCTATACTTGTCCCTTCTGCTGGCCCTGACTGGTCTCAAAGAGTCAGTTCAAGGAACTGAAGAGGCAGAAAATGGATTTTTCCTTCCTCTAGATTTATTTTTATGTCAATTTAGCCTCCTGAACTGGATTAGAGGGAGCTCAGAGGAACATGAGTGCTCATACAGGGAGAAGGAAGAAATATGCAAGGTGTGGGACTACACATTTCAGTGGCTACCCACCATTAATTGATTTAGCTGCAATAGCACCCTCTCTAGGAGGATAGCTTTATCAATACTGTTACTAAAGGACTGGATTGTGTAATGGCTGATTTGCTAAAAAGCACAATTGAAAAGAAAGAGACATGGATTAGGTTTCAGACATAGAACGCACTTCTCCCATCTCATCATTCCAGCAACTATTTCAGTGGTTCTGCTCCACTGTCGTTCCACAAGGAGGAACCAAATTTCTTGCACCTTTTAAAAACAAAAGATATCTCTTCACCTCATTGATGAAGCTGATTCAATAGTTTGCTTAGTGTGACATCTAGTGTCAAGACCCCAAACATGGTTCAGGCAGTGACTGAAACTAATCCAAAGGCATTACAGATTCTGTTGTGTAGAGGAGTATCACATTTGTCTTGTCATGGGGACCCCAATCCAAATAATGTCAAAATCAGTTCAAAGACAACAGACATTTTCTTTGGAATAAAAAACTACCACCAAAACAATCCCTGGCTGTACGTGCAGAGTTACTTAAAAGGGGATGAGATACAAATTATATGGAAACTGTGTTAGTATCGGGAATGAAAATCAGCTGTGCTAAACAAATTATAGCCATGCACTAAAAATGCTCATGGTAGACTTTCCATGGCTGGACGTTTTCAAGATGCGACTAGACAACATGCAAGAGAATCTCATCTAGATGCATAAAACCTTTCCCACAAAACCCTCAACTAGATGACTTTTCAAGGTACCGTCCAACCTGGGCTGTTCCATGACGCTATTTGTTAAAAGCAGAACGTATTTGGTTAAGCTTTTAAAATGTTATTTAGTCCACCTCAAACTGTTTCTGCTATTTTTACAAAGTACAATTTTGAAGAAAAATATAAGGAATAGTAAATATTTGTCATATTTTGCCAGACAAGCAGCTACGTTGTACAAATATGATGACAGAGCAACAGAAAAATACAGACCAAAGGCGTTGCTGCTAAGTCTTTCCTCCAAGAAAGCAGTTTTACTTACAGCATTTGCTACACTGAAGGAATAGCAACTTTACAATGGACTGGACCACAGCAAAACTATTTTCTAGTGTGGAATAAGAGATGAAGTGTTGGTTGAACTGCTCAGATATTAAATGGAACAACTTGAAGTGGAATAATAAATATTTAATAATAAGAAGAAAGCTTATAGAAATTCCCAATAGCTTTAATTTTTTTCCATATATCTCACTAGGAATTATCATACTGAAGCAGATATGTGGTCTACACAGTACCATATGCTGTCCATGACACCGAGAGACAGTAAATATTTCACAGGATCAAGCACGAGTTTTCATAATAAACAACTAGGAAATAAGCCCACTATATCAGGAATATAAAATATTACCTGGTACATTGATTTCCTGGAACAAATCTAAGATTATCTATGTGGTCTTCCAAGTTACCTTGGGTTCAGAAAATATGGAAGAATGAACATTTAAATTCTGGTCAATTCAAAGTTTATTTTGTTTAAAAAATTCGCGAAGTTAGATTCAAAATTATTAGGCAGTAACATGGAAACTCAACCTACCCTGATCCCAGGGTCAGGAAGTCTGTCTATGCTGCAGGTTCCAGGAAATAGGAAAACAGGGGCAACTGCTGCTTTACATACATCTGGTTTTAGGTGCTTTCCTAGTTGTTCTTGGTCACTGCCAGAACGTAAATAGTAGATGGGTCTTCAGTGTGAAACAGTGCAACCATTCTGGTGTTGAATTAAAATTATTTTAAAATTTTTTCATTTTTTTGCATGTGGAAGCTCCTTTTCCAAGCCAACTTGTCTAGTTCCAACTGCGCTCATTTTTAGACAATAATAATCCTAAAGATAAATTTTCATGGTGATGATATGCCTATTCAAAATAGACATCACACGACCTTATCAAGTCAAGCTGCCTACACAACAAACTCGTTTACATACTTACACACTGTGAAGGTAGTTATGATGCTGATACAGTCAGATGGTATGCTAAGAAGCCAGTATCAATTACACATCAATTTTTAATGTATATGAACCAAGATGCTATAAGGGCTCTAAAAAAAGGACATCACATCATTAAAAAGTCCATGGAAATCCACAGAGCTACAATGCTGGCAGCAGGTTTTATAGACAAAAGCAATGAACAGCTGTAAAAAGATAAGTCTTGTTTACTTATTAGAAAATAAGAAGGGCTACAACACACATTCTTGTTTGTCTCCTAAACTTTTTCCAACGGCATTCCTCATTTTCATGTAAGCTCATGTCAATAGGGCAAGGAAATACCTATGGCCATACTGTCCCACAGAAAATATATACATCTGGGGACACTAAACTGGTTGCTCAGAGAGGCTAAGACCTTTGTAACATTTAGGTAACAAACAATCTTATTACTCACAAACAGCTAATGGCTATTGTATAGAATGCTATTTATTACAAAAGCTAAACAGAATGTAAATATGGTTATCTCACAGGCAAAAACTGAATGGCCTGAGAGAGGTCTGTTCCAAGCAATCCACTGTTGCAACCATAAAAATGAACTGCAAAATCCAGTAGCATTACAATTCCAAATGATCAACAGCTGGTTATAACACAAAACCAAACTCTTTTCAGAATGCTGATGTTATGATAATTTGATAATGAAAGAGACAAAGATCTTTGGAAGTCTGTGAAAGCAGTAGCCTTTATTAGACCTAATGGTGTTGGGAAAAAATCGAGCAAAAGTGTTGACACAGAGATCCTTCTTTCAGAGTCTAAAAGAGAAGCACTAAACTTTGAGGTTAACTACAAGTTGAGAAGACTTGTGCAGCTCCACAGAAGGCTAAGTGCCTTTGCCCATATCAGTTTGTTCTGTGCATTCCCATCTTCTCCCACTTGGTAGCATTTGAATGATCAAATGATGAGCCATATTAGGGACTTTACAACTGATCCAGCTGAAGATCTAGCTCTTACTTCAGCTGCACTTTCCAAAATCAGTCCCATAAACCAGCTCTGCCACCACTACATCAGGGCTACCGTGAGCATAAGAGAAGGAAGAAATACATTGCTGGGGCAAGGCAGGCCTGCTACTTTCAGCAGCAGCCTTCATTTATGTAAACTTAAATGCATCTTAGTAACCCATTCCAAATGTAACTAGAAATGTTAATTGGTTGGACTGCCTGCAAGAAAATGTAGTTATGTACTCTTGACTGTGGATGTTACTGAAAAAAAGAGAGGACAAGAAAAATCCCCTCCTCTGAGAAATAGAGAAAAATAATTTACTGTCCATGGAACAGAGGAGATAAGGAGGAGAATTATTTAGCATTATATGGGATCATAAAACCAGTATCTGTTGAACTCATTATTTTTAGTAACTAGCAATTAATTTTAATTCCTAGGTTCATCTTTTAAAGGTATTCTGTGGATCCTTTATGAGAACTGATTAGCTAACAGCTTTTTTTGTTACAAAACACTTCTGGTTTGTGAGAAATTATTTCCCACTGGTAACTACATATTTGTATGCTTTGCTTTTTGTCTGTGAGTTTTTGATGAGCAATAATTAAGTTTTATCTAAAGTCTTCACAAGGACATTTTGTACTGACATACTGTTGAAAATGAGAGTATAGGGAGAGGGAGTATAGGGCCCATGCTTCAATATGTTCGTCTGAAATCTAGTGTGACAATTGGACAGTTTCACTGGGCAGCAATGAAAGCTGGAATAATTTACAAGAAGTGAATTCATGTTGTGTAGGCAGGAGTCACGGCATACAAACCACTAACATGCATGAGCACGGATCTGGGTTGCTTTGACTTGAGAAACCGTAAGTCTGTGGCTGATAGAAATTGTATTGGATTATGGATCCTTTCTGTGAAGAAGCCACAATCAGGTAATTCATTAACTTTACGAGCAAGCCTAGCATCTTGTCCGTAATGAATAATTAGGAAGGTCCATCTTCCTCTTTAAAAAAATCATGCTTCCCAAGTTTATCAGGACAAAACTGTCTACAAATCCTTAATTTGCAACACTAATCTCTCTAATGACACATGAAAATTATAAATTATTTCCACACGCTTTACTGATTGAACACTTACCCACTGTGGCAGAAGCTGATGACAGGAGAGACTTTCCCCAGGTACCCCAAGCTCCCCATCTACTTGCTTTAGATGAGGAGTCGGTATCCTATAAGAACAAAAATGTTACTCCACTGTCTAAAAATCTTGTTCTCAAAAGGCAGGAAGAAACACAAAGAACCCATCAGGCAACAAAGTCTGGCATTTAATAGATGATAAATCAGGTATTATGTGGAGTTCAGACTTCTGTGCATAAGAAAGCAGAACGGGAAGCGTAGTTCACATCACCTGTTCTTGGAAGAGCATTAAACTCCAGAGATGTCTCTACAGACATCCTAATATTTCTTCAGGCACCCAATCCTATAAAGCCATACAAGTCTATTAGGGATAGTATTAGGGAGAGGCAGGAACCTGTCTCATTCCTGGGTTTTACCAGGAGCCAGAGTTGGAAGCTTCTCTTCCAAAGTCTCCTCACATGTGTAATTCAGTAGATGTGTGTCCTAGGTTACAAAGTAAGATGTAACCAATAGTATGTATTCTATGATCATCTTCACAAGCTGTTAAAGCAGGTGGGGCAGTGTTTGTTATCTCCCACCATGACTCATCCCTGATAACTCCCTCCAGGGGGGCTGTCTCTGTTTAATGGGCAATCAAGGCCCCACTGCAGGATTCATAGAACTGCATCAGCCCACTGTGAGATGCTGTGCCCAGGGGGAGCAGCCAAGCATTCCCACCTGGATATAATCCGGGGTTTGGAACAGCCCAAGTAGCCCTTACCTGCTGCATTCCTAGAGGGCAAGAGCTACCACTGGACCTTCAGGTGAAGACCAGAGCCTTCTACAGGATCACTGCTTCAACAGGACCACTTCATCTGCACTGCTACCACCACCTTGACTAACAGGGTGTCGGCTTTTATCCTGACTCTGTCAGTGTTCTTGAACTATTGCATTTATTTTAATTTTCCTATTAAATTATAATTCTGATTTGCGATCTCCCATTGGTTTGTTTTCAAATTAGTACAATGTGCACAGGGAACTCCTAACAACTGAGTTTAATAAAAACACAGCCAGAGGATGTGCTGCACACCTTTCACAGTAATGTGTAGTGTTAAGCAGTTAGCAGTATTCCATATTTAAATCATATTAAGAAACTGTTGTCTCAAGAAAGTCTCCAGTAACATATCATCTCTACACAATGCAAGTTTTATTGCAACTAGGCTTCAGAGACCACATTAATATCATACTGGCAAAGCGAAATTAAACTATTCCTAGTTTTCAAAAGCTTGGTGATGCAATTTAATTTACCCCTATGCAGGTTTTCTGCATAACACCTGAGGTTTTTGTGAAAACCAGTATGTACATTATACAAAAGTCTGTCCTTATAATGCAGGGAGGGGAGGGCTTTTACAGAAAAGAAAGTATTACTTACTGGACTGTTTTGTTCATGCAGTGTTTCTTCCAATTCAGGTTCTGCATCAAGGCTTACAGTTTCAATGCACTCGGTGGGCATGTCTTCAATTGTCTCTTCCCTGGAAGGCAGGCTTTCCACTAGTTTTTCAGTCAAAGGGTTTTCATTAATGAATATGTCTCCTTCCTTTCTATCACTGACATTCTGAGTGACCTGTCCATGTTGATCTTGTGAAGACTCATACAAGATCCCAGCTTCTACAAGGTGTGGTTCTGATTCATGAGGCAATACCTCATTGCTGGGCATTTCCATTACTTCAGGTTTTTCTTCAGATGGGGTGCCATCAGATACGTCTTCAGACATCTTCAGTTCTGAATATAGAAAGTAAAGTCTTTTAGGTACCATAAACATTTGAGTAACTATAAAATACACAGTGTTTACCATATGCTACTGCTAAAAAACAACACAGCCTCGATGTACGACCTCCTAAAGCACGGACCCCTATGGCACATGCATCGTGCTGGCACTGGTATCAGGATAAAACTATAAATACCCTACTCACTCTGCAGGATCCCACTCAAATACGAAGAGCAGCATTTGTTTTCCAAAATACGGTTTGGTGAGGGTAAAAGGATATTCATTTGTCTGGAGAAGTCAAATGTAAGAGTTTCCACATGGTTAATTTCTATACTCACTATGAGGTGTGTATGAAAGACCACTGCAGAACAGAGTAATCTGAGTTGCAACAGCCAAGCAGCTCTTGCTCTCCCTTTCATCACTGTGACATACACAGGTTCCTATAGCCTGCTGACTGATGGAGGGAAGGATAACACTCTGTGACTAAAGCTGTGGTGATATTCATGTGCTTGAGAAGGGGTATAATTTGTGAACATGACAGGCCATGGTCCCTACAGCCATTTCATAGACACAGCCATAGCTCACACTGTTTCTGTATCACTTGTCTCAAAGTCCTGCACTTTGGGGAGTCCAACACTTTTCACCATCTCCCAAAATTCCAGCTGCGTGATTAAACTTCGATTTTGAAGCCAAGGTAAGCTTGTCTGAGGTAGTTATTGATTTTTTTTGGTAAGTTATGAACCAGTTTTCTCTTATTTATTCCATATCTTCCAATGTAATTTTGGAGGTATTTTCCACCATTGTGCAGTCATCAGGCAAAGATAAAACCATAGAGCAAGCTCTGCAGCTGATTAAGGAGTGGCAGTGCCAGAGTCCAAAAGGACCACTGTTCTGTGGTTACTAACACTTATTTGTCGGTAACAACAGTATACTTGGCACTCAGAAGACAATCCTTGACAGAGAGCTTGCAATATGTTGAGCTGCATGGCATAAAAAAAACTTGTAAAGTCCTCTCTGTAGATGCGGCATTTTCATTGACTCTCATATTAATTAAATATGGCTCAAAGGTTTGCACCTGTCAGGAAGAATAGAGGTTCTACGAGAGACTGAAAAACAGGTGAGAAAAACACAAAAAGCAAAATATAACTGGGAGTTAGGTGAAATTTGCCTGAGAAGCATGTATTTAAATGAGTATATTTTATTAAAGTCTATAGAACTGTACACATATATAGCTTTAGCAGCCTGTTTATCTAATGTGAAAGATCACTTGCTTAAACAGTTCCAAGAGTAGCATTTAGGATCAGTGAACAAGAAACATAAATAAATAAGTAAGCAGTTGCTACAACTTGTATTACTTCAGCTTACACTGTACATTAACTATCTCCAGAAAACATGAATTCACAAGTCAGAATCTCTGCATTTGCCAGTTTTCCATTAAAAATACAGCAAATATTATAAAATGCTTTAGTGTAGGGAAGTACTGCTATTGTTTTAACAGTACTCACTATGTGATGGGCAGCATCACCTAAAGAAAGTTTTTGTATTTGTAAACCAAATTCCATCATGAGATACGAGGATCCTCTATCAAAACCTGTAAAAGCTTTACACACATACGTCGTAATTTTGTATGGGCATTAGCTCTGACTAAGCTTTTAATGGATCACACAGACGTGTGCACACGGATTTTTGCAGCACTGGGTCATCTCTGGGTACCACTCGGGCCACGGTCCCTGCAGCTGTCTGCGGAACCTTCCTTTCAGGAGCACGGCACGTAACAGCAAATTACCGCGTCTGTCGGAACACACGAGCCGTGCTGCAGCTGGGCTCACTGTCACTCAACCTCTCATCCGTGACACTGTCCTGATCCAAATCAATTCGGACAGCTCTGCCCCAAGGCAATTACTCTGCGGGAAGTTCGTGAGGGAGATGCTGAGGCCAGCCCAGGACCGTTGGCAGAGCAGTGCCCGGTCGGCACCGACCAGCCACACTGAGGGGCCGGCGGTAGCGGCATCTGCCGACCCTCTCCAACTGAGGAGTTTCATCTCGCCTCGAAAGCAAAGCCCAGCCGCCGCCGGCCGCCTTCGGGCACGAATCGCCGTCCCCAAGCCGGAGGGAGGAATAACTTTCTTGGCGACGGCACCGCGCTCCCCTCTCGCTCGACGCCCGCTGTCGCTCCTCCTCCGCGGGACGCTGCGGGCACGGCAAGAGCAGGCGAACCTACCCTGGCGCCCGCCGCCGGCGGCTCCCCCTGCCCCGCTGCCCCCTGCCACAGGCAGGGCAGGAGCAGCCGGGGCGCCGCTCCTCCAAGCCCGCAGCGGCCACAACTTCCCCCTTCTCTTTTTTTCCCCCCTTTTCGAAATTCCTCTCTGGGACAGAGCTGTGTAGCGCAGCCCGTGTCAAAAGCGGCAGAAAAAGCAGAAATCGCCGTGTTTCTTACCGCTCAGCAGTGCCCCGACCGGCGCGCCCCCAGCTCCTTCCCTTCCCCGCCCCGCCACGTCGGCAGCAGCGGGGGGAGGAGGCAGAGCGGGCCAGGCAGCCGGGCCGGCCCCGGGGAGGAGGGAGGGGTGGCTTTTGTCCCTTGCTCTCCTTCCGGCTGTCTGAGGCGGTCGCCTGTTGCAAAGCGGCAGCGCCGCGCCGCTGCCGAGCCGTCTCTCGGCTCCAGGTTGCGCTGACCCAGCGCTGGCCCAGGCCGCCATTCCCGGCCCTCAGTGCCCCTGGCGCGGGCCGCTGGACTCCCCGCGGGACGCGCCGGCCCGGAGCGTCGGGCGGGCCTGCAGCAGCGCTTTCTTCAGGGCCGGCGGCAGCCCCGCTTCCGCGCTGAGACGGGAAAGGGGTGAATTTCATAGAATCATAGAATACGATGAGTTGGAAGGGACCCATCAGGATCAACGAGTCCAACTCCTGGTTCTGTGCAGGACACCCCAAGAATCACACCACGTGCCTGAGAGCGTGGTCTCCAAAAGCTTCTTGGACTCGGATAGGCTTGGTGCTGTGGCTACTTCCCTGGGGAAGCCGGTTCAGTGCTCAACCACCCTCTGAGAGAAAAAGTCTAAATTAATCTAGTTGCTGAGGTAGCATAAAAATTTATTATTTTCTTTTTAGAAACTGTAATCCTTCCTCAGAGTGAGCACTTACTGACCCGTGGGGTTACAGAATTAAACAACCGAAATGTAGTTTTTCAGATACTGCTTGGCACCTTCCGTATCGCTGTGTTTGTTTACAGGAAATGCCCCCGACAGAAGCCGGCGGGTGCGTGCACACATTTCCCGTCAGTTGGTGAAACATTTGGTTGAGCAAAGGGGTTTCAAGCTCTTCCCAACAGCCTGTAGTTCTTGTTTCTGTGTAATTCCTCATACCCATTCCTCTTTTTGCCACTTCATTTTAAGGCGAAGCATGCCCTTCACAGTGGTAAAAGAATTCCACGGTTCATCATAGCATCATTTCTATGACTAGTCTGCCAACCAGAGAAATTACTTTTGCCAGAGGAGGCAAATCAGCACACTGTGACTCCAAGAGGTGACAAAATAAAGCCCCAGCTCTCAGAAGTGTGCTTCACAAATACCGATCATGCTATGTGACTTAAACAGTAACCAGGCAAAAGACTCTGAAGGTTCTCATTAAGGTAGTTGGCAGCAGAACAAGTGTTTGTATCCCTCCATAATAAGGTTCTTTTGAAGGTCTTTCAGTGAGAATTTAAGTGTCAGGGAATGCTGTTTAATTTATTAATATTGGATATATTTATTGAAAATTAAATCTGGAGTAGCCCTAGGGATTTCCCTCTGCTTTTCAGTGGAGCTTGGGAAGAGTAAGAGCAGTGTTTTAGGAGGAGTCACGGTAGCTGAAGATTGTTTAACCTATGACAAATGATAATTTTGACTGTAACGTTGATCTTGCACTGTCAATTTTGCAGATTCTGTACATAACCATGCATGCTACAGAACTGCAAGACATTGTTAGTCACTGTTGCAACACAAAGGTATCACTTCAGGGTGAAATTAACATTGTGTGTACATAAATGTGGATGTCTGTCTGTTTGGATAGAAGGCTGTATAAATTTTGTAACTTCCTAAACTACTTTTTTGAATTTAACCCTTGCATTTTCTAATTTTTTTCTCTTTCAAATTTCAGTACTTAATTTCACTTGTATTGTTTCACTGTGGTAATATTGCAAATGGTTTTGGAATAAATAAGCATTAGAGATTGGACACTTCTAGCCATCTCAGATTTCACTGACATTTGCTATTACTCTGTCGTCGTCTTTCTAATGGGTTTCAGGAAAGATACCTGCCTTTTAATAAATAGATAAGTATAAATATAAATACAAATATAAATATAAATATATATTTAAATATAAATATAAATATAAATATAAATATAAATATAAATATAGGTGGAAAGACATTTGGCTACTTTTAACAGAACATGGAAGTATGCATGACATTCACAGATTGTATTAATCTACTTCCAGTGATTGCACTGGTAAATCTGAGCAGTAAATCTGAAGGGCTAATGGCATGCAATTAATGGTAACATGCTTATTTTGCTGTTTAACATATGGTTCATCTGTCTTTATAGTATGTAGGCATACAAACAATGCCAGTGGCATTTCATTTCATTTCATGAGAAATTAAATATAATCTACAGAATAAGCCTTAAAGCGAAGAAGTATTTTTTTTAGATTATTTCCTCTGCTTCCTGAATCACTGAAATATTAAATCATGAATGTGTTACGGTATGCAAACCCAGAAAGGTAGGTTGTAGTGTGGCAGTTCTGTATTTAGATCTCAGCTATGGTGGAATTTCTGACCAACATTATACAGAAATAAAGAGAGACTGGTTTATGTCTTTGCCAGGACAATAACCCTGTGTTTGGGCATTCAGTACCAAAGTCACTGCTCTAATTTAAAAAAAAACCAAACCAAACCCGACTCAGTGTTTCCATGTTCACTGTTTAACCCAATCACAACACTGCTGGAGCAGGAGAGAGATTATTTTTCCATTCCCGTTAAAGGGACATTAAACTAAGACAAGTAGTACTTTTATAAACCAGCCTTGATAAGAGCCTGACAGCTAAATTGATATAGCAAAATGCACAAAAAATTACAATAATGCATATAGACTTAGATCATTATTAAGTTCAGATAGGAAGGTGTTTGAATTTCTTGTTTAAAGGAAGTACTTATTTTCATGTTAATTTAATGAAGATAGAAAGTCAGTGAAAAGATTAATTTTTCTCCTGTATTTCAAAGCATAAAAACACAAAGTTCAATAATAATACAGTAGTAGGGCTATCACAGTAATGTTGTATGTGGAAAATACATTTGGAGAAAAGCAAATGCCATTTCACAAGCTGTCAGTAGATGGCACAAACATTTATATAAAAATTTGGGCGTTCCTAAGTGTTGTTACTCAACAGGATAGAGTTACGGGAAGTTTTCTTTTTGTGTTCTCCTGAGAACATTTTCTGCTTTTTTGGAGAGCAGGGATTTCTGGTGAGAAAGTTTTCATTTTCTTGACTTTATGCTGTTGCTAGTTAGCTAGAATTGTCTTATATTCTGCATCTTATTTGAAAATGAGCCTTGTTTTCCATAGCAGGGGTATGATGTTCTTTCGAGTGTATGGGTAAGCAATGATGTTGCTTGTGTTGTTGTTCTGTTGTAAGTTGCTTGTGTTCAGAACATTTATCCAAAGAAACTGTCAAAATAGCAGTCTCTTTTTATTAGCCCTACACCCATAGTTAAGGGGGGCAGAGTGATGGCAATAGTTTTTTACAGTTCATGAATGGGTCTAACTTAATCATATGTTTCATCCTTGTGAAAGGCATGTTTGTAACACTAGTTTTTTTTGCTGTTCTGGTAACTTGTGAAGTGCATGCCTTAATACTGAACTGTCTTAGCTAAATATATTCTGTATATTTCTTGTGTGGAAGTTTCGTCAGATAATACCAATTTTATATTGGAAAAACTCTTAAAACCTCAATTTTTGTCTCTCCCCTCACTCTTTAAACAACAGGACACTTTCTAGCTATGCTCTTGGCTTGCCTACCCTCCTCAAGAATTGCTTTTCTTGATTAAGCTTTTTTTATCAAGTTTGAAGACATGAGGATACTTTTGAATTAAAAGCGATATGACTATAAAGGATAACTTCTACAGTATTAGCCCCCAAATCACAGGTTATGTGTTATAAAAGTTTTACTTGTGTTGCTTCATAGGATATTCTAAAGAAAGTTTGAAGGCACTCATAAATAATTTGACTGAATGCTAGGATATATGAATGGGAAAGAAAACAAAACACATGGAGAAGAATCATACCCTTTTTGCATCCAGTCCATGGATACTGCTGAAATTTTATCCCATGAAGGAATAATGATTTAAAGGTAGATTTTTTTCAGATTCCTCTTGAAGCTACATAAACACATTAGTAGAGTTGCCCAAACAATCAGAAGAACGGGAGTGAGGATGCCCAAATGCCTTTTGAGGGCAGTGATGCATATAATTTTTCCAAATGAAAATTTGGAAAAAGGCTGGAAAGTTCTGCCATATTACCCCACTATTTCTAGTTGATTGCCAACCTTAGTTTCACGCATTCTTTACGAAAGTACTCAGTGGACTTTTCTTTTTATTTTTCTTTCTTTTTTTTTTTTTTTTGTATTATTAGATCAAGTGGAACGTGTATTTTGCACCCAGTAATTCTGAGAAAGCTTGTGGAATGGTTGATGGTGCAGAGAATGTAGTCCTTGAAGCTGTAAATCAGTCCCACAGGTGATAGCTACTGTCTCATTGTGGAGTCATTAGAAATATAAACTCACAGTTTAGCCACTTCAATAGCAAAGGAAACTTGAAGGCCAGTGCAATCATTGGTAAGTACTATGGGAAGCTTCAAGCAACACTATGATTTAAAATTAATGGGAGGGAAGGGAAAAGAAGAGGAAATAAAAAGATACTAGAAATCTGGAAAACAACTTTAAATAAGATTTACACATGTAAAAGTGTTAACCAAGTTCTTACCAGTTCCTGTTTTAGAGGGGCGGTCCAATGGATTTATGCAATACCTAAAAAGAGATTTAAGACAGTGTTCGCAATGGCTGACTTAAACAGAGGGAAGCTGGCTACCCTAAACTCCTACATTCAGAAAGAAAAAGTGACCTCTAATAAGGAAAACCAAAGCAAACACACAGTTATGATTTTTTTTCCTCTAAACTGTTTAAATAAAACTCTCTTTCACAACAGAGATGTTTGAAGTCAATGTACTTAGATCAGGGCTGGATTTTGTGTAAAGAGGTTCTACAACTGATATATTTTTGTGTAGCCTGCACATATTCCCAGTGTGTGTCTGGTGTTCTCTGTGTATGCCTGACAAACCAGACATGTGACCACCCCACTTTCAGAGTCTTAAATTCAGGAAATGCTCAAGCTCAGACAAGAAGTAAACTCTTCTGTGGACTTCCCCAAGGCATAAATAGAGATTGTTCTACCCTTACCCCAGTTTCCCCAGTTAAAAGAAGCACTGATGATCCAATCTCAGCTGCTTAAAGACATTCAGCTTTTGATTCAGGCTCTTGAACCTCCATCCTGTGTTTCAGACCAAGTGTTACAGTCAAAAGTCCATTTTTAAATAAAGTCTCCGAGTCCAGTTCACATCCCTTAAGAGAGAATCTGAGGAGAGGATGACTGTGCTGACCTCAATTATTGTACTTTCTAATCAAAGTATATTACACAGTTTAGGAAGCCTTCATAATACACTGAATCACAGCAGTAATTCTGTAAGCAGCAAATTTTAGACACCTATGAAATCAGACATGTTTTGTAAAAAACCGACTCATTATATGTTAAATACACCATATTTACCAAATAAAAATTTCAGTGGTGTTCTGTTAATAAAGAATGTCTCTTCTGAATGATTGTAGGTACCTTCATTGCTTTTTGAATCAAAAGGAGAAATGAGACATTGGAACCTTAAAAAAATCTCTCTCTCTGATGGTTCCTGCACAGCTGCTTAATGATACAATCTGCTTTTTGCTTGTGTTTCTTTGTTTTCCAGCAGGATTAGAATAAAGATGGACTGTTAAGAAAAGTATTGAGCATCTTCAAGGAAACAGAAAGCAGTGTGACACAAAATATGAGCTTTCTCAGAAACTTTTTTCTTTACAAGTGTCTGTTTGCATTAACTTTTTGGAACCACATCAGCCTGTCTGTGGAAGAGGAACTCTTCACATCTGCTTCTAACAATTTTCCAGAAGATGGTTCTAACCAAGAAGTCAAGTGCCTGTCACTCCCGTGTACAAATAGCCCTCAGTCCAAAGCTAGTTCTGATTGGGTTGTGATACAAAATACTACAGAAAGCCTGTCATTGTCAGAAATCACAAAGTACAATGTAGAAAAATTGGTAACTTTATTATCTAATTTCAGACAAGGATCCAGGTTACAAAACCTGACACTGACAAATGTGTCAGTGGAATGGAATTCTCTTATGAAAATTTTTCAGACTGTATGGCACTCATCCATTGAATACTTCAATATTAACAGTGTAACACAACTGTCAGAAATTGAAAGTTATGACTTTGACTATTCAGGTACCTCTATGAAAGCACTGACAGCGATGAAAATTCTAATCACAGACTTATACTTCATACAGGATGACCTATACAGAATATTTGCAGATATGAATATTGCAGACATGTCAATAATTGATTCAGATATGATTCATATGCTTTGTCCTTCATCTGAGAGTCATTTTAGATACCTAAATTTTTTAAAGAATGATTTAACAGATTTACTTTTTCAAAACTGTGACAACCTGCTTCAGCTGGAGACATTAATCTTGCAGAAGAACAAATTTGAGAGCCTTCCCAAGGTAAGCTTCATGACCAGCCGTATGAAGTCACTGAAACATCTGGACATGAGCAACAACCTGCTGCGCCACAGTGGTGCTGCCATGCAGTGCCAGTGGGCTGAGTCTCTGACAGAGTTGGACCTGTCCTCCAATCAGTTGGCGGATGCTGTGTTTGAGTGCTTGCCAGTCAACGTCAGAAAACTCGGCCTACAAAACAATCAGATCAGCAGTGTCCCCAGGGGGGTGGCGGAGCTGAAATCCTTGGAAGAGCTGAACCTGGCATCGAACAGGCTGGCTGACCTGCCAGGGTGCAGTGACTTTCCATCCCTGCAGTTCCTGAACATCGAGATGAATTCGATCCTCACCCCATCTGCTGACTTCTTCCGGAGCTGCCCAAGGGTCAGGGAGCTGCAGGCCGGGCACAACCCATTCAAGTGTTCGTGTGAGCTGCAAGCCTTTATCCGCCTGGAGAGGCAGTCCGGGGGGAAGCTGTTTGGCTGGCCGGCAGCATACGTGTGCGAGTACCCCGAAGGCTTGCGAGGAACGGAGCTCAAGGACTTCCACCTGAGCCAGCTGGCTTGCAACACGACGCTCCTGCTTGTGACAGCGCTGCTGCTGACGCTGGTGCTGGTGGCTGCGGTGGCCTTTCTGTGCATCTACCTGGATGTGCCGTGGTACGTGCGGATGACGTGGCAGTGGACGCAGATGAAGCGCAGAGCTTGGCACAACCCCTCCAGAGATCCGGGAACCGTTCTGCAGTTCCACGCGTTCATTTCCTACAGCGAGCGCGATTCGCTGTGGGTGAAGAACGAGCTGATCCCGAACCTGGAGAAGGGGGAGGGCTGTGTACAACTGTGCCAGCACGAGAGAAACTTTATCCCCGGCAAGAGCATTGTGGAGAACATCATTAACTGCATTGAGAAGAGCTACAAGTCGATCTTTGTGTTGTCTCCCAACTTTGTGCAGAGTGAGTGGTGTCACTATGAGCTGTACTTTGCCCATCACAAGTTATTCAGTGAGAATTCCAACAGCTTAATCCTCATTTTACTGGAGCCAATCCCTCCGTACCTTATCCCTGCCAGGTATCACAAGCTGAAAGCTCTCATGGCAAAGCGCACCTACCTGGAGTGGCCGAAGGAGAGGAGCAAGCGTGCCCTATTCTGGGCTAACCTGAGGGCAGCTATTAGCGTTAATCTGCCAACAGCTGATGAAAACTAGTGTGGGGAAACAGATTAAGAATCTTTCCAATGGGGTTTCATTTGTTTTTTCTTAATGATGCAATAAATATGATTTCCATTCACTGCCAATGTAGTTAACTTTTTGTTACACATTCTTGTTTCTAACTAGTTGTCTGTGTTGCCTCCTGTCTTGGGGTGACTTGAAGTTGTATTCCCTATCGCTGCACTATGCCCAGGAATTAGTATATATACACCTTTCTATGCTTTTAAACTGAGCCTGAGCAGAGAGAGAAAAAGAAACCTCAAGGACACAGACAGAGATAACACACTCTCGTTCTCTGCATTTTTTTTTGGCTTCTGCGTTCTGCTGCTGGGGGAGAGGAGCAGAGATGCACCCTGCTTGCTTGTTCAGCCATCTTTCAGGTTCCTTTCCCCTCCAGAGAGTTGAACTTTGTTTTTTCCCTGGAATTTTGGATTTTTCCCTTTCTCTGCTGGATTGTTTTCAACATCAGAACACGCGTCGGGACTGTTCTCCACCAAGGGCCCTGGGCCCTGGCCCCTGGAGGAGGGGGTCCACCCCGTCCCAGCTCGAAGGAGGAGAACCAAAGGGAGGACTCTAACATTTTCCCAGGTTTTTTCTCCACAGCGAGAGATTGTATTATTTAGCATTATTATCCTTTTCCTGTGTGTTTCTTAAATAAATAGTTTTTATCTCTTTCACTTTCCTTCGAGGAAAAAGCTTTTTTTCCCGAACCGGGGGAGGGGGGTGGTTTGTAAACTGCCCTCTCTCAGAGGCTGTATTTCTAAATTTGGCCAAACTGGCACACCTCCTAACTGTAGTCAAAATTCAGTTCACCTTATTGCAATTCTCTTGAGATAGCAAATTGTAAATTAATTTGAATATGGATTTTGAAATATGACTTGAAATACTGTAGTGAGTTTTTCTCAGCAGAACAAAATCTGGAACAGTTGGTATAGTCACATGGAAGAATGCTTGAGCTGCTGGATAGTTTGCAGACCTGCTTTAATCACAAAATGTAGACAGCTTTGTCAAAGGAGATCTTTTGCTAAAATTGGTTCACATGGAAGAAAATTAAGGATCCTGGGAAGATGCCTGAAGTCCAGAGCTCAAAATGGTTTTCAAATAGTCTTTGCTCAGATTCAGTGAAGATTTAAAGGATAGGACCCAGATACAGAACTTTGTGAACTTGCCAAAAACAAGGACTGAGCAAGGAAGAAAGGTTTTGGGTTTTTTCCTTAAAAAAAAAAAAAATAAGAAGGTGAGCTACTTCACTTTTTGGGGCTCATAGCTTGGCATTGCAGGAAGGGAGAAGCAGTGAACTGACAGAGCTCTAATACCCATAGAGCCCTGGTACCATTTTGATCCTCAGAGATACCTTGACCAGAGGGAGTGGGAGGGCATCTGCAGTAACAGAACTGCCTTCGTCATGTTGTCTATGTTTTGAGAAACTCCTGACATGTCTAAATCATGCTTCCCCCCCAGCTTTCTGCTTTTTTCTTCTCGTCCATACATCTTACTTTATGCTTATTATTAAAAGAATCTGTCCTTTTCAGCTGAAGCAGTATCTCGTAGCACAGCTATGGCTTGTGATCAGAAAGTCAATAATGAGTCAGAGCCTGAAAAAATTTTCCAGGTCTTGGGACAGCAGGTAAGACTTACTCGCTGAGTTAGAAAAACAAACTACATTTACAATATTTGCTTTCCTTTATAGAAATATAGCAGGCTCCTCTGTCTGTACTTATATTGTTTTGGCTTCAAAAAAGTATGGCTAAGCTCAGATAAACATTAACAACTGCTAAAGATGATGACAGCAAACTTCCTCTTTGCCCCAACAAGGGAAGATTGTTTGAAATACCAGACCTAAATGACCATCAAGCAGGAAGTTTCCCTTCAAAAATGTGTTTCAACATGAATATGAGAGAAGGCATATTAAGATGAAATCCTCATGTAGTACAGAATGTTTACATTTTGTCTTATTTTTATCTTCCATTTTTAGCAAAAAGTTTTAATTTTGATGCTTCTTTTTGCCTGAGGTCTTAGTAGGCTGAGATTTCTTGACCTGAAGCCTTAAACTGTGAGTGACTGTTTATGACCTGTAGAGGAAAGGTCAAATTTAACACCTTTAGCTCTCTCACCCCACTTAGCCTCAAAATTAATATAACACACCTATTACCAAATTGCAGACATTTCATTCAGGACTGTGGAAACTAATGTTTTCTCTGCTTCCTCCTTCCCCTCCAACTACTGCTTCAGTGTGTGACTCATTTAACCCTCAGAAAACTGAAGATCATCAGACTTAGCTTGGTTTGCCTATTCCTTTCTCACAACCAGGGACAACTGGATTATGTGGAGCCTTGCTTGAAAATTTTCTTCTAAAGCCTCAGAGTTTTAGGCCAGTGTCTTAGGGTGACCTTATGACGTGTATCCTATATCGCTGCCTATGCCCAGAAATTAATTCCTGTGCCTTTCTATGCCTTTAAACTGAGCCTGAGAGGGGGAAGGAAAAAACTGAGCCAGTAGCCCTTGAAACCTCTGTAATACAGTTAATAACCCCTTGTTGTGTAACCTTAAGAATTCATCTGGCTTCTGTTGGCTGGAGGACAGAGAAACCCTCTGAAAGTCAGAGAGTACACCAAGAATCCTTCCTGTTACTCCTGTGGGAGCCATAGCCATCACCAGAAATCAAGGAGTGGAAGGTTTTAGCAAAGCAAGCAAGGTTTCCTTGCCACTTTGGAAAGAACTTGGAACTATGAGACCTCAGGGAATGTAGTTGATGTTATGATAAGCAATAGTATATAATTACAGTTCTCTAGTATCACCGGTTTCTGGATTCCAAAATCCTTGAGTGAATAAATTGGAAAGGGTGGCTTTTGATGAGCATGGGCATCAATTAAA
This sequence comes from Corvus kubaryi, assembly GCF_017639235.1. Lineage (NCBI taxonomy): Eukaryota > Metazoa > Chordata > Aves > Passeriformes > Corvidae > Corvus > Corvus kubaryi. The sequence goes on from NW_024582073.1 coordinate 9,220,702, forward strand.
ACTTGTACTTTGGAACCAGAAGCCCACATACTATTATCTTTTTTTCCATGATGTGTGCCAAATAATTGATAAAACAGCTAAACATGCAATGAATTATTAGAGCTAGTTTTTCTGATTCCACAAGAAAGAATGAGTTTCTCAAGTGTTATTAGAATATTTCAAACAATTATTTCAGCCTCTGTCATAATCTCAACCCTTACTATAAAACCAGCTTTAATCCATGAAGAAATTTTTCCTGTTCTTGGGGCCAGGTGTAGTCTCACAGCACATCTGCCACTTTATCTGCGCATTTTGGAAAAGGACTACTCTTTTCTGTGCAGCCTGGGGATGTGTGCCTGCAACTGGTACTGCACTGAAATCTGTAACTGCTCCAGCACTCCAGTTATCAGGGAAAGGGAGTGTGTAAATGTTTTCTGATATCAGATACTGTATCAGAGCAGATTCCTGGCATTTGATTAGTCATCTCAGTGACTAGCAGGAATGCTATTTTTACATACATAAAAATATCAACATACAAAACTGATAACATGGGAGTTAAACACCCTCCAAAACCTAAAATATGTGCAGAATGAAATGAAAGTATAAAAGTGTAAAAGTTCTAATGTATATTTAAGTAGCGTGTAGTATAAAAGAAACTGAACTATGGCAGACTGGGAGACTTGACACAATGTGGGTTGCCCTGCTGAAAGCTCAGCTCTTCTTTAGATTTAGAAATGTTACAAAGCATCTTCAGCTGCAGAGGGTTAGAGGAAGGAAAGGCACTCAGGGGAGAATAATGGGACTCTGTGGGAGATTCTGCTGAGGGGAAGGTTCAAAACCTCTGTGAAACCCCTGTTTTTATTCAGGGCTTTGGTTAGTCTGTTTTTTCTTTTGGAAATATTTGCTAAGATTGACTATAATGCTCATTGGTAGTCACTGTTTCGTCAAGAGAAAGCAGTATTTATAACCAATAAGTGAGAAAGTTGTGTGTTCTGCAAGGTGGCTCTGGGTTATCAGTTTGATTTCCATAGTTTTGATCCTTGTGTCTGTTTATACTGAAACAAAGTAGACTTGAGCATGAATGTGATACAGTCTCTGCTCACTTTGACTTGTGGTGGCATTTAGACTTTGTTTCACCTACTTGACACACAGGTGACAACGAGAATTGCAGTTAAACATGAAGTCCTTGGTGTGACCAAACACCAGCTTTGCAAACCTTTAATAATTGTACATGTAAGTTCACTTCTGCGGTTCTCGTCAGAGAGATTCTTCACACTTTTGGCACGGTGCTGGTCCTGAATAGCTTTTGATACTCGGCCAAGTGTAGCTGTGGTTCCTCTCTGAGTAGGTAATGATGACATACAGGCAGAAGCGTGAAATGTCTTTTTGTGAACATTGGTAGAAAAAGCTGCAAAAAAACCCAGCAGTATAAAATTCAGAAATGGAACAAGGTATCTGCACGAATGTATGTGAGCTGACTATGGAAAAGATGGTATGTAGCTGGTACAGTTCAAGATGCTTGAACAGAAATACATTGCTTTTAGTTTTTACCTATCATAAAAAATGACTGAAACCAGCCCCAAACAAAACTTTGTTGAATTGGTTAGTAAAAATAGATTATGAAAGGTTCCTAATGGTTTAATAGAGGTATTCAGGAGTATGAGTTTTATTTTAACTAATTGCAAATTTTTCTTTATGGCAAACTGTTTATTTGAATGTATTTTAAAGAAGGGTGGTAAGAAAATTAAATGTACTACAACTAAAAAGTGCTTTTAATAGCTGTGTGTGCACTAGAGTCAGTTCTGATGAAAGTTGATGGTGTATTTGATTTTATCCATGCAGCAAAGGTTTTTTTGTGAATTATATTGGAAGTAAAGCTGCCAGTGTTTTGTCTAATTGTGATATCATTGTTTTGTCAACAAGTGCCTAACTCTATTCAGTATCATGGATTAGTGCCTAGCAATAGGAGCATCTCTTTTAACTTGAAGTCTAGACAGTATCAGCTGGCAAACACTCTTGCTGCTTATTGAGAAACATTCATGATGCTTGGTCTTGTCTTGGGTCACAGATGCCCCAGAATTTTCTGTAGCATATTAGTCAGTTCCCTGCACTAAGGAAAGCAGAATAGTTTCAATTCAGTTCAATCATCAGTCTTAAAATGAAAAATGCTGATTTTCTTTCAGCAAAACAAAGGGTTAAATTTTTAAACAAAATTGGAATTGTAACTGCAAAACAAGAGTTTCAAGGGAATCTAATGCTAGTTTGAAATGTAGCTAGCACTGCTATCTGGAATAAAGTTTCATGCTTTTCAGCTTCTTTAGCTGAATCTTTAGCTGTTGTATTAGTCTGGAGGCTTATGGGAGTGAAGTGTTGATTTTGGTTATCGTCATGGTTTAACCCCAGCCCACATCGGAGTACCACAGAGCTGCTTGCTCACTTCCCTGCCATCCCCCACCCCCACTGGGGAGAAGAGTCAGAAAAGAAGTAAAACTTGTAGGTTGAGATAAGTGCTGTTTAAGAACTGAAACAAAGTAAAATATAATAATAATAGTAATAGTAATAGTAATAATAATAATAGTGATGATGATGATGAAAATGAGAGAAAGAGGAATAAAATGCAAGAGAAACAAGTGATGAACAGTATGGTTGCTCATCCCCTGCTGGCTGATGCCCAGCCCATCGCTAAGCAGGGATCAGTCCTCCTGGCAAAACACCCCCCAGTTTCTATACTGACCATGACGTTCTGTGGGATGGAATATCCCTTTGGCCAGTTCAGGTCAGCTGTCCTGGCCATGCACCCTCCTGGCTTCTTATGCACCTCCTTGCTGGCAGAGCACAGGAAATTGGGAAGTCCTTGTCTAAGCACTACCCAGGAACAACTAAAACGTCAGTGTGTTATCAACATTGTCCTCATCCTGAATGCAAAACACAGCCTTGTACCAGCTACTAGGAAGAAAATTTACACTATCCCAGCCCAAAAAGGGAAGTTATTTACATCTGCCTTTACAACACACCCACTGTCTGCTCTTGATTTTCTCCCAGGCTCATGGCCCTGTTCACAATGCTCAGTGAATGGCTGCTTTATTGGATTCCTTCAGCCCCAGATTGCCCTATATTGTCATATCCTTTGTGGCTTCATTACAGCTGTCTTGTCATAGGGAATATTCTCTGTTAATTTTTTATAAAATTTTTTTGGAGGAAGCCACAACGTGAGATATCCTTGATAACCGTTCTAGTGTAAAGATGATTGACCTGTAAAGGTTTTTAACTGTGCCAGTTTGCCCCTGTTAGCTTTTGAGGTATAAACTTTTGTCATCTGTCAGGGTGCTATGTTAATTACTCTCCTTGATAAGCAAAAAATTTTGGCATGGTAGAGCTCTGCAAGAGATCTTGCTATGAGCAGAAGTTGGCAGTGAGTGTTCTGCTTCCTCTTTTCTGTGTGTGCAAAGAGGAGATGCAGTTGACGGATTTCTAGAACATCTGTGTAACATCAAAAGCAGACTTGAAATCAGCAATGCAGAATTATTTAAACAGTCTTTCCAAGGGAAATATTCTATACCGCAGGTAGGTTTATTTCCTCCTAAACTGCGCAGTTATGTAAATATTACGGAAGTAAATGTACTTTTAGCCTGAACTGTTAAAAGTTTCCTTTCATTGTGCTCTTAACACCCACATGGTAAGGAAATTTCATTAGTTCTTAGAATTATATAGCCTGTTTTAAAAAGCCCTGTTTGTTTTTTTTACTTCCTGAGGTAGGAAATTATTGAGGAATTAGCATCTTGTGAGGTTTCCTACCTTGAAGGTTACATATGTTTGAAATTCTGTTTTGAGGATGCTAACCATCTATGTGGAAGACTTTTGCTGGTTCTTCAACTTGGAGATGAATTCCATGCACAACAGGTGGGTTATATTTGCTTCATTATTTACAATTTTTTTCTCTTTGTTATATATACATATATCTTTGACTTCATCAAATCTCAGGTGCTGGTGTTTCTTTGCTTCCGGAAGATACTCTTGCATTTTGAAGTTTCAGTGAAAATGCTCATTTGAATTTCAGCAAAGAGGAAAGGGAGAAAAATCATTTGGTATGGCAGTTTTAATTCTCAGCCAGCTCTAATTTAATAAGATTCTAAAACAGCATTGGAGGCACAACCCTTGATCCTTAATATTGCTTTGCTAGATGTATTTGCTTTACTCGTTGTGGCACTCTTCAGGGCTATACAGTGTGGCTCATCCCTTGTTGCACTGCCCAGCATAGCATGTACAGTAAACTAAAACTCATCTGGTGCTGCACTATGGACAGAGAATATATTTCTAGTTTTTTCTCCCTTCAGAACAGTTCTTGCTTTATTCCTGACATCCCTTTTGCCCAGGAGGAAGTTCCTCCAGATAGTTCTAGGTCAAAGTTTATTTGATTCAAGAGTTAGATTGTTTATCAGCCTGGACTCTGAAGAACAGAGTCAACTGCACTTGGAAGGAACTGGGTCAGATTTCCTTGTCTTGTTTTGTCTTGCAGTTGACTCTGTACTTTGACCAACCATCCCAGCTTCATTTCTTTTGTGTCCTCAGATACCCTAATATAACCTTCTGAAGGAATAATTTGACCTCTCTATTGGATTCAATTGAGGTAGAAATTTATACTTTAGTGATTTATTCTTTTATTGATTTCGGTGATGTTAATTGGATATATTTTTGCTTTACTTAGTTAAGAGGAAACTTGATTATGTCTGATAGGAGACTTGGAGGGGAAGGGTTGAGTTTTGATATCAGTTAATTAAATTATGAGGAACTAACACACATTACAACCTAGAACTGAAAAAATAGGTTTCTGGTTTCTATTTAACAAAAGATTACACAGGGACAGAATTTTAAAACTTTTTAAAAGTTTCGGTGTTTTTGTTTTTGTTTTTAACAGAAAAAATCAGAGCAGAAAATAAAACTGGGGATGTTTGTCTTCTGAAACTGTTTATGAGGTGTTTATGCTTCATGTTGTCTGTGTGTTTTGTTTAATTCTTGGCAACAGGAGAGTAATGCCCAGGTCATGGTTTTCCAGAATAGGACTGATGCCTCTCCGAATCCATGTAGGCTGTTGAAAGGATGACCAGATACTGTGGACCATATCCACAGAATCTTTTTTTCTCTGGGTTTTTTGATACTTAGAACTAGAATAATTGTCCCTCACTGTTTCTAGAGAGGTTCTTCGTCAAGTTCCAACCATAGGAAAATTCCTAGGACACCTAGGAAATTCTGGAGTCTTTGGTAGTGTCTAGTGTTTTCTTTCAGATTTTGGGTATCACTGCTTCATACATAGTCCAGTCATGGTGTGGTTTTACCACTGGTGTGCTTTTGGTCAGACTGGCATTACAATATTCATGATTGTGCTCAGCTTCACTTCTGAATGCTCTACCTCCTCTCCCAATGGCACAGGGGGTTAGGGAATGGGGGCTGTGGTCAATTCATCACTTGTTATTTCATGCTTCTTCCTCCTCACTCTCTGCCCCTGCTCCATCCTGAGGTCCCTTCCACTGGAGATAGTTCTCCAGTGAGTCCTTCCCACTAGATACAGTTGTTCAAGAACTCTTCAGCATGTTTCCCTCCCGTAAGGCACAGTCCTTCAGGCACAGGCTGCTCCAGCATGGGTCCTCCATGAGGTCACGGTCCTATCAGCAAACCTGCTCCAGAATGGGCTTCTTTCTCCACGGGTCTACAGGTCCTGCAAGGAGCCTGCTCCAACATGGGCTTCCCATGAGGTCACAGCCTCCTTCAGGTGCCTACATGCTCCAGCATGGGGTCTTCCATGGGCTGCAGGTGGATCTCTGCTCCATTGTGGACCTCCATGGGCTGCAAGGGCACAGCCGCCTCACCAAGGGCTGCAGAGGAATCTCTGTTCCAGCACCCAGAACACCTCCTCCCCTTCCTTCTGCACTGACCTTGGTGTCTGCAGAGCTGTTTCTCCCATATATTCTCACTCCCCTCTCCCAGCTGCAGTTGCTGTTCCCCAAGGTTTTTTTCTCCCTTCTTCACTGTGTTATCCCAGAGGCACTACTAATGTTGTGGATGAGCTTGGCCTTGAATCCAGCTGCTACTGGCTCTATGGAACACAGAGGAAGCTTCTGGCAGCTTCTCACAGAAACCACACCTGTAGTCCCCCCACTACCAAAACCTCACCATGCAAACCCAATACAATGGACCAGTATAATTCCTCTTCAGAATCCTTGGTTTACTGGAAAAATGGACCCTTATGTCTTTGTGCTAGGACAAATCGGATAATCTGGCCCTGAGAGGGTGCATGGCAGTGTCCAGGGTCTTTGGGGTGTGATGAAGAGTATCATTTGAGTGACGAGGTTGTTTTTGCACCAGTTCCTGTGAGGGTGGTTTTATTGGAGTTTTGTCCCCAAATGTGTGTGAACTTGGGATGTACAGAAATGGCAGATGGAGAGGTTGTTTTGTTCTCCTTTACTGGTAAATTCATTGATGTCAGTTTGTACCAGTTTCATATTTTTCCATAATTGTTGAGAAATTTGTATTTCTTAACATCTTTGAGTTTTTAACATAGCACTGGCATCCCACCCATTATAAGGGAATTAATTTATATTTGACCGACTCAATAATTAGAATTAAAGAATGGGAGAGAGGACAATTGATAAGAACTTAAAACAAGAATACGTAAAAGTAATATTTTATTACATAGATTTTATATTGAATTTTATTTTCACAACAAAAAAGCAACTTCAACCATTCAACAGCTTCATCAAATTCCATGTGTTTTCTTTTCGTAGGGCTGGACTCATCAGTGAGACATATTGAACAGAAAACAATGATATGCTTCTGTGTTTCTGTAAAAAAACAAGATAAAGCTGGAAAGCTGGATAGCATGAAATCCCTCACAAATATCTATGTCTTTACTTGTGTCTTTACATTCACACTATGGAATAATATCCAGCCAACTGTAGAAGATGAATTTATTGCAAATTATTCAAGCAGTTTGCTAACTAACATTCCAAAAATCATTCCAGTCCGTACTGAAGTATTAGATTTATCACATAATAGGATATCTGAACTTAGTATCTCAGAATTTATCTATCTTTCTGACCTTCAAGTACTAAATCTTTCTCATAATCTAATTACGGTGCTTGACTTTAGTGTCTTTATTTTTAATAAAAATTTAGAATACTTAGATTTATCTCATAATAACATTTTGAAAGTTTGCTGTCTAACTCTTGCATATCTTAGACATTTAGATCTTTCTTTCAATAAGTTTACTGCCCTGCCCATCTGTCAGGAATTTGGGAACATGTTTCATTTGGAGTACCTTGGATTAAGTGCTACGATGATACGAAGGTCAGACTTCAGGTATATCAAACATTTGCAGCTGCACACTGTCTTCCTGACCTTGGGAAACTTTTCTCTCTACGAGCCTCAGAGTCTGACAGTCTTGAATACAAGGAACCTCCACATTGCTTTTGCAGCAAACCAAAACTTCAGTTTTCCCCTCTTGTACGATGGAATGAGCACTTCAGAAAACTTAAAAATAGTTAACATAAGATATACCTTGAGCTACAAAGATTTCCCCTCTCCTCCTTTAATACTTCTGAAGAAAATCAAGACAACAGCTCTCATGCTTGATGCTGTGGACTTACAATGGGCTATCATCCTGCAAATTTTCATGCTTATTTGGTATTCACCTGTGGAACATTTGACTGTGAGAAATTTGACTTTTCGGGGACCATTGGAGGAGTTGACTGAATATGCATTTCTGCCTGTATTAAGCTCTGTGGAACAATTAATCTCTTTGGATGGCTCCATGAAAGCATTAACTTTGGAGCATGTTCGTAATAAGGTTTATTATTTCAACCAGGAGATTCTATACAGACAGTTTTCAGAGATGAATATTGCCAGTTTGACAATATATGATGCATATATGCCACACATGCTTTGCCCCAATAGAACAAGCTCATTTGAATATTTAAATTTTTCTCACAATGCCCTGACAGATGAGTTGTTCCAGAACTGTGGCACTCTCGTGGATCTGAAATCACTTATTTTGCAGAAGAACAAATTTGAGAGCCTTCCCAAGGTAAGCTTCATGACCAGCTGTATGAAGTCACTGAAACATCTGGACATGAGCAACAACCTGCTGCGCCACAGTGGTGCTGCCATGCAGTGCCAGTGGGCTGAGTCTCTGACAGAGTTGGACCTGTCCTCCAATCAGTTGGCGGATGCTGTGTTTGAGTGCTTGCCAGTCAACGTCAGAAAACTCGGCCTACAAAACAATCAGATCAGCAGTGTCCCCAGGGGGGTGGCGGAGCTGAAATCCTTGGAAGAGCTGAACCTGGCATCGAACAGGCTGGCTGACCTGCCAGGGTGCAGTGACTTTCCATCCCTGCAGTTCCTGAACATCGAGATGAATTCGATCCTCACCCCATCTGCTGACTTCTTCCGGAGCTGCCCAAGGGTCAGGGAGCTGCAGGCCGGGCACAACCCATTCAAGTGTTCGTGTGAGCTGCAAGCCTTTATCCGCCTGGAGAGGCAGTCCGGGGGGGAAGCTGTTTGGCTGGCCGGCAGCATACGTGTGCGAGTACCCCGAAGGCTTGCGAGGAACGGAGCTCAAGGACTTCCACCTGAGCCAGCTGGCTTGCAACACGACGCTCCTGCTTGTGACAGCGCTGCTGCTGACGCTGGTGCTGGTGGCTGCGGTGGCCTTTCTGTGCATCTACCTGGATGTGCCGTGGTACGTGCGGATGACGTGGCAGTGGACGCAGACGAAGCGCAGAGCTTGGCACAACCCCTCCAGAGATCCGGGAACCGTTCTGCAGTTCCACGCGTTCATTTCCTACAGCGAGCGCGATTCGCTGTGGGTGAAGAACGAGCTGATCCCGAACCTGGAGAAGGGGGAGGGCTGTGTACAACTGTGCCAGCACGAGAGAAACTTTATCCCCGGCAAGAGCATTGTGGAGAACATCATTAACTGCATTGAGAAGAGCTACAAGTCGATCTTTGTGTTGTCTCCCAACTTTGTGCAGAGTGAGTGGTGTCACTATGAGCTGTACTTTGCCCATCACAAGTTATTCAGTGAGAATTCCAACAGCTTAATCCTCATTTTACTGGAGCCAATCCCTCCGTACCTTATCCCTGCCAGGTATCACAAGCTGAAAGCTCTCATGGCAAAGCGCACCTACCTGGAGTGGCCGAAGGAGAGGAGCAAGCGTGCCCTATTCTGGGCTAACCTGAGGGCAGCTATTAGCGTTAATCTGCCAGTATCCAGGGAAGCAATTGAGTAGGAGAGTGATGTTACACCTACTAGTAATATGAGTGTAGGAATGACTAACTTGATGGTTTTGTATTAAACTCTGTTAATATTTTTTTCTTTTTTCTTACAATATTCCTAGTTTGTTGCAAAATGTAATTGTGATACATACAGATATTGCTATTGCTTATTTGAGTCATCCAAGTAGTCAGAAGTCATCTGTAGTTGCCCATCATCAACAAAGAGAGAGAGAAATTTTTGTAGTGATTGACCTTATTTTTAGGTTGCATTTATTTTGGACTTTTCCCATTGGAAGCTATATTTGAAAGTAACAAGAATAGCGGTTGGTTGGGTGTCATCAGGCTGCCAAGGTACACATTTAGTCTTTTATCTGACATGGATGTTGTGGGGTTAATATTGCAGGGATCAACTTTCTTGGATTTAATTAAATAATACAAAGAAGAAAACTCTTGTTTGAATCCCATCCAGTACATTGGTAGAGTAGATGTCAAGGGTAGAATATCCGCACCCCTTTAGCCTGTTTTCCTTTCCTGGAAGTCTTTCCCTTCATCACAGAGAGATTTTTTTGGGTAAGTGCTGAAAAGTTGAATCCATTAGTCCTTGTTTAATGTTCTTCCTTCGCTGTACTAACCATGACCAGTTGCCTAGAGATACCTGCCAAGTCATAATTTCGTAGAATTTGCTATTCATTGTCTTCAAATTCATAGTTAATACCTGTACTTTCTAATTTTTTTATAATATTGTAACATTGCTGCTATGATCCTATCAAACTATACTGGTTTGCATGTTTTTCCTGTTTCCTAATACTTAGAAACTTGATGTTTGGAGGTGAACCCCCTTTTATCTCCAGGCTTCCACTGAACCTGTTACCTTGCTCATTTAATTAGCTGAGGATCGTCACACAGGGGAAAAAAGAGTAATTTTCCCTGGGAAATAACTTCTCTGCTAAAATCTTACTGATTAAACTAATGGTGTTTGTTGATAGGAGACATCTAGTAATTTGCTGTGCTTGGATTTGAAAGCCTAATAAACTTCTCATTCTTTCTGTGTTATTAAATTTCATGTGTCATTTCAATGGTGATGTGGAGTTGTGTCATTATACTTATGGCTTAATGGAAATGCAAAGTCCTGTGATGACAGCTGTGAGATGATCAAACTGGTGAGAGGATGTGATCCTTAACGCTCACTGAGGTGGCTCACTGAGCACAAACCAGGTGTGGTAGCTAGATGAAACAGTGAAATTGAAGCTGTGGGAGAGCTTCCTGATGTCCAAAGATGCTGAGACACTGCTGGCTCCCACCTACCAGTTCAGATTAACTGGATAGGATTGCAGTAGGATGCCAGGTGCCTGGCTCCTGAGCTTTGGAAAGAAGAGATAAAAATCTCTACTAAATCTTAATTATCACTCAGTTATTTCCACACATTAGATCTGTATCTCTCCGGTTTAGAGAGGAGGATGTTGTGGGGGACCATGTCAAAGCCTTACCCAGAAATTAAGATTTAGTAGACATTAGGGATGCTGGTGGATGAGAGGCTGGACATGGCCCAGCCATGTGCACTCACAGCCCAGAAAGCCAAACATGTCCTGGGCTGCATCCAGAGCACCGTGGGCAGCAGGGCCAGGGAGGGGATTCTGCCCCTCTGCTCTGCTTTGGTGAGACCCCACCTGGAACCCTGCATCCAGCTCTGGGGTCCCAGCACAGGAAGGACATGGACCTGCTGGAACTGGTCCAGAGAAAGGCCATGAAGATGATCAGACGGCTGGAGCATCTTTCCTATGAGGAAAGGCTAAGAGAGCTGGGGTTGTTCAGCCTGGAGAAGAGAAAGTTCCGTGGAGATCTTGTTGAGGCCTTTCACTATTTAAATAGGACTTGTAAGAAAGATGAGGACAGACTTTTTAGCAGGGTCTGTTGTGATGAGACAAGGGGTAATTGTTATAAACTAAAAGAGGGCTGATTTAGGTTGGATATAAGCAATAATTTTTTTATAATGAGGGTGGTGAAACACTGGAAGAGATTACTCAAAGAAGTTGTGGATGTCCCATCCCTGGAAACATTCAAGGTCAGGTTGGGCAGGGCTCTGAGTGATATGATCTAGTTGAAGATGTCCCTGCTCATTGCTGGGGAGTTGGACTAGATGACCTTTAAAAGTCCCTTCCAACCCAAGCCATTTTATGATTCTATGATTTTATGATTTTACCTCTCCAGGACTTCTTGACACTTTAAAGTGGAGAATGCTGCCAAGAACACATGAGCCCCTTCTTCCTGAAAGACTTCTCCCCCTCCCAAGCATTACAGTCTGAAGACATGATTAGCAGTCACACTTAGTGCTAATGGGTTAAAGGGCACGTAGTCTGTTCTGTTCACTAGACAAGAAAAGAGGAAGTAAAATTTCTTAATTCAGCCTTTCCGGTCTCTGTAAATTTAATGCATCAGCAAACTGGGGGTTATGTCCTAAATAATGCACAGACTGGGCTGTGGAGGAGTCCCTCACCTTTAAGAGTGTTTTGAAATGTAAGTTGTAGGTGGGTGTGAAAGAAATAGTTTCTCAAGTCTGCCATGTATATTGTTTTGGAATATTAATGCTGTTAAGCCTTTATCCTTCCCACCTCACAGATCTTTCATGCACATGCCAAGTATTTCAGTTGTTTACATACCATGCCATGCCATGCCATGCCATGCCATGCCATGCCATGCCATGCCATACCACACCATACCATACCATACACTACAGCTTCTTAAAATACATTTCTGAGTTCCTTTGATAAAGCAGACTCCTTTTGTTGTGGTTTTATGTGTTGGTTGGTTTTCTTTATTAAGTTAGCACTTGATGGTATTTCTCTTCAAGCAACATTGTGTACTGGCTTAGTTAGTGTTCAGCCAGGCCAGAGTTTTAACTGTAATGGATACATTTAAAATGTTTATATGGCTAAAAATTGCAGTAAAGACACAGAGATCAGTTTTGAATCCTTGAGCAGATTTCTGTGTATGACAGGATCGAACTCGGTGACAGCAGATAAGACAGAGGGAACATCTTAATTTCCCAAGTACAAGAAAATAAATGTTACCTTAAATTATATCTCATAAGCTTAAAGTTTGCTTTTTTCTCAGACTAAGGGGGACACCCAGTGGCCGATGAAATTATCACTGCTTCCTGAAAATGATTGCGCAATGAACGTGCGTAATGAACGTACGCTATGCTTTTTGACTCATAGGAAAACAGAGAGAAATCGTATCAGCCCAGCAACTGGAGTAGCCTCTTGCAGGTGTGCGGGCTCGAGAGGACAGGTCAGGACGAGCCCTTCCCCGTGACAGCTGCCACGCTGGGTCGGTGGCCGTGACTTTCCCCCGTGCCATTCGTCCCTCCTGCCTGAACCTTAGAAATCAACAGGATGGATAGAAGCTGTCTCTGGCTTTGCAAAGCGCAGTCCTTATTTTCAAGCAGGAGGCCAAGAAATACAAGCCAGTCTTTTTCTCATATTCTGATTGCTGTTTGTAGGGTTTCATTTTTATGCCTCATTTCTGCTGTACCTGCTTTCCCTTCTGTATGTCACCACGGCATAGCACAGGTGCTCACCAGGCTGATTTGCAGGATGCCAGGCAGCGAGAGACCAAGATCTTGATGCAAATACTTCAGCAGAAAGAGGAAGTGTTAGACAAGCACAGTGAATTCAGCCGGGCTCCCCCTTCTTAGGCATCGGAAAAGGTGTGAAGAACTACAACCCCATTCTTCGTCACCTCTACCCATCATCACGATCATCATCTCTCAGCGCAGCCTGCAGGTGTGTCGGGAGGTGCGCAGCGCTCAGGGGCTGGCTCTGGCACCCCGCTCTGGGAAAGGCTGTGGTGCAGAGCATGGCTACGGGAGCAGGCCCACTCAGGCACCCTGCGAGTGGTAAGAAGGGCAAACTCGCACGTTTGGTACTCCACACCTGCCAATGGGCTAGCATTAGAACGCCCTAATTAGAATGCCCCAATTAGAAGTGAGTAAAACACTTTTGTGAGCTTGCCAGTCAGTGTGCTGCTGGACACAGCCCTCCCAACACGAACTCCCGCCCTCGGCCCCGTGTAGGGCAGGCACACACGGGAGGGGGCACGGCGGGCAGAAGGGCCACCCAGACCCTGCCCCGAGCCGCGGGGGTCTCCTCCAGGCCTGCCTCCGACCCTCACACGCTGCGTCACTGCTCTTTGTCACCCAGCGCGTGACAACATCACCACCACCAACATTCTGAGGGGTTTATTAACAAGTATAATACATATGCACTGTATACTAAATATAGTATGAGGACTGTACAGTACAAATTTATGTTCACAGTTTGACATGACAAAATGTCATTACTGAATTCCCATTGGACTACCAAAGTAGAAACAGTGAAGTACATTAAACATTCACATCTTTAGTAAGAAAAGATTACCAAAATGTCTCCATATTTGCAAGTTATAGTAATGCACGCTAGAAATCTTTAATTAGCCATTCTGTCTTATTAGCTTATAAAATATATTACATTTTATTAAAAAAATTCTGCATAGTTTATAGAAGTATTAAAGTAAATAAAACATCCTTGCTATATGTTCAGGTGAGAGATGCTAAGCAAAAAGATTATTTTGGCCCTCTAAAGTACATGAAGTGCTAATATCTGTAAAATATAATGAAAACTGGTGTAGCCCTCTTAAGAAATGTAAAATGCTTTGTAAATTTTTTTAGAAAGGATTTGTATTCAACTATATATTGCTAACCTTGGCAGAGACAACAACATACTTGAACAAGATGTGGCATTAGAAGTATCACTGCAGAATGCTGCGTGTGTATTTAAAGAAACTCCACACATTAATACCTGCTTAGTTTCTTGCAACTGTATTAGAAACTAGTAATTTATTATAATCAAATGGCTTGAACGAGCACATTTTAGTAAAACAGTATTACCTGTTATACACTGCACAGTGCAATACTGTTAGGGAGAAAGGTGAGGGTTTTTAAATATACTCATTCTCCACGATTAGGATTTTCTATCTAGACTGGCTTTTCTTTAGGACATAGATGGAATGACTGGCTTTGGAAAGTATTTAATCGTGCATATTTCAAAATTACAAGGTATCCCTCAAATAAAATTGCTAAAATGAACCAATGAGCCGGTTAAGATGTAAATTCACATTCAGCTGAAAGTGTATTTGTTTGTGACCTTTTAGACATCGCACAAAGACACCACAGACACAAGTGAAAAATCCTGTAAGGAAGGCATTACCATGAAATAATCTCAAATACTTATATTTAATATTTAAATTTTTGTTGTCCTAATTCACAAGACACTTGGATAAAGAAATTTTAAAGTTCTCCTCGATCTCCACTGTATTTGTCCCCACCATTAGCATAAATATTTTCAGGAAAAAGGTACACAAGCTAATGAATTAACATGGCAAATAACCTAGATTAAATATCTGAAGTAATTCTTAGTTCTAAAAGTTCTGCTTTTAGGGTAGATTTAAAAAAAAATTAAAAAGAACGTGTTAATGAAAACATTTTATGTAAGCCTCAAAAGAGAAACAGAGCATTAGAAAGAAATGTTCCTTAAACATCCTGAATTTTAAAAATTTGCATTTTTTTAAGGTAAAAATGGGACCAGTTGCTATTAAGGTGCTTATTTTTATAGTATCTGGTTTTTCCCCTCTACAATGGAACAGAGAATTGTTTTCCTCCCAGAATAGTAAACGTCTGTAGACTTGTGACTGATGCCACAGGGTTCCCTCCACACAGCCTCTCAGCCAGTGATATGCCTGGATTTCCAAAATTGCCATTAAAACCTAGAGCCAATTCTGCTACCATGGACAATAAAAATATCCAACAAAAATCTCCATTCTGGAACAGTTGCTCATTAGTATCAGTCTCTTTCCTATAAGTTCCTCAATGTCACTAACAATCTGGCCTACCAAGAAAGAAAAAAGACTGATTCATGCGCCAGGTGTGTCAGCGCCACAGGTGAGCAGATGAGGGAGAGTTACAAGACATCAGATGTAGCCCTACCGAGGTGGTGAGGATGTATGGAGTTGGAACAGAGCAATTGCTGTCAGAGCATTTTTCTATAGGAAGTACAGACCTCTCCTCTAATTCCACGGGCATATGGATGTCAGCAGAACAGCTGGTAAAGTCCTATCACAAAAAAAAGGCTCTTTGCACTCACACTCTTGCATCTCCAAGATTGTTTGGCATTGGACTCCACTGGATATAGAAGCACAGCCTACCTGCTCCACAAGCTCAAATATACCCACCTGCTGATGAACACTCCACCTGCCTCCTGCAGAGTTCTATGAAACTCTTCCTCCCCTCACACCTCCATTGTTCACTGGGTTTTTCCAAAAGAAAGGAAAAGCTGACTTCAGTATGTTTAACTTGCAGGGAATGGTGTTTACCTTACATAGGGCAAAGAAGGAAAACGCACTTGTGAGTGTAGAGAAATACATCCTGTTTCCTTCCATGGCCATAAAGTCTGCCAGCTAATACAGACAGAAACCTTCCTTTCAGAGGGCTCCCAAACAGGAACATTTCTAGGGTCAACAGCAGGTTGCTTGAATTCAATTTATTTTACCTATGGAGTTCTGTTTGCTAACAGACATGGTTTTAATGCAAAAGACACATCCACAGGGAAGCAGCTGTACCTACCATCGAGAGACTACCAGAGTCACAAATCAGTTAGGAACTAGATGATTTGGTGTATGTTTTTATCCAAAACAGATACGACTCAATTTATCATCAGAAGTACTTCATATCTGCTGCCATCTTCTCATAAAAATACTCTGGATCAATACTTTTAAATACTGTAGTGTATTAAAGTAGTACTCACAACAATCCAGTTCGGAGCTTTTTTGACTTAATGATTGCTATTTTCTGCTATTTTCTGAAGTACAGCAAAGAGAAAAAAAAAATATTTAGAAGAAATGCAGGGGCATGATTGCAGGGGGATAGTCTATATCCCTGAAATGAGGTGCAGTAGGTTTCCATGAGTATCATTTAATGCCAAATCACAGGAGAGTACCATAGGATCACAGAATAAACTGAATTGGAAGGGAGCCATTGGGATCATAGAGTCCAACTCCTGGTCCTGCACAGGACACCCCAAAAGTCACACCATATTCCTGAGAGAATTGTCCAGACGCTTAACTCAGGCAGGCTTGGTGCTGTGACCACATCCCTGGGAAGCCTGTTCCAGTGCCCAGCCACCGTCTGGGTGAAAAACTTGCTCCTGATGGTAAACCCTGACTCAGCTGTGTGTCTTCCATCCATACACTTGCACTGAAACCAGACATACAGAGTCACACAAAGTCTTCCTTTCACAAATCCAGTGGGGCATTATGCAATAAAAACAAGGATATATACTACACTGTAATTCAGATGACAGATGACATTGGTTTAGATGCACAGTATTATGTACGGACCAATTCCTGCCCATTTTTCTTCTTGACTGGGGTAAATGATACTATGACTCAATCTTTCTGTAAAGTAATTAAACTGTTTAGATTTATTTCCTCAGCATTACTCACTGTTTGAGCAGAGAGGATTTCCAAATCAGGTGTATTTCTAAAACTGCTGTATTAACCACACTGCAGAAATCAACAGAGCTGGGAGAGTCCATTCATTGCATTGTTGAGCATAAAATGAGAGTGTATCCCTTACAGGGCACATAAATAATAGTCTCTGGCAAGGACTAGCATTTTGGATATTCAATAACATTTACTATTTTATCAGTATATGCTGGGTTGATTATACGAAGAAACCAACAAAAGCTGTTAGTTTACAAATTCCCTTATTGACAAATGAAATACAATAAACATACTGAATGCAGAAAGGGTTTGCTTAGCATCCCCAGGAGAAAAAAAAGAAGTGTTCACATTCTTTAGGTCTGACCCGTGGCAAGGACATAGAAGGGTTAGATAACATCTGTTACTGACCATATGTAAGCTTTTAATGGTATAAACTCAGAGATCCAGACCAGCTGAATCCAAATTAAAAGGCATGTGTAAAAAACAAAAGAAGTGTGACAGGAGTCAGGGACAGAAGACATTCAGACTAGCATGTGGCGTTTCCTGTGAAGAGCAAGATGGTCTGAACGTGAAAAGCTACGGTCACAGTCTGGGCACTGGAAGGGTTTGATTCCTGTGTGCTTGCGGAAATGCCGCGTTAGTTCATCGGAGCGAGCAAACTTCCACGTGCATCCCTCCCAAGTGCATTTGTATGGTTTTTCTCCTGGAAAAGGAAACACAGAAGTGGGGATTTAAGACACGAACACATCAGTTCTGATCACATCAGTTCACACATAAATCTGAAAGATTTATTTTATTGCCTTGCCAAATTTCAGCAAGTAGTTCAATGCTTACTCAAAAAGCCTCCAAACAGCACAAGGCTGCAGAGTACTCTGCACTAGAAACTGTGTAGTCAAAGTTAACTGACCAAAAAATTGTTTCCTGACACAACTTATTTTTTATTGCCTCTCTGTTCCTCTCCCTGCCATATTAGCACTTGTTTTGTCTCATGACGTGCAGAAGCATGAAGGTTTAAGCATTTATTCAAGTATTTTCAAAACAGGGATCTCATATTCTAGATTTCTGGGGGAAAGGACTGTACAGCATGACAGGGAGAAATCTTGTGATTTCTGAGATCTAATGTAGTGTAAATGTCTGGCATCACTGTCACAAGTACCTCAACTTAAACTCTCTCTCCATCATAAATCATCCTCCTCCTTTAACACCACTGTATTGCCCAACAGGTAACTGGCTGGCTTGATGCACAACAGACGTGAACTGGGCTCCTAAATGTGTCTCCTATCTTTGTAAAAACCTTGGATGCGTATATATTCATTCAGCATGCCAAGAGAAACATTTCTGTGGAGAACAGAGATGGGGATATGTTTACTGGAACACTCATTAAGAAAAAAAGCACCATTGCACCAGTGGTTAGCATCTCCTCAGAGCAGATGCGTTTGCATTTGGCATACAGTCCAGACTTCTGCAAATGGGCTACTCCCATGGAAATCACTGTCAAATTTAACAGTGATGTCATAGGTGAGCCAGTGCAATTTAAACTGATCTGGTGTTTACAGGGTGTGTGGATTGAGTAAACTGCAAGCAACTGGACACAAAATGAGTGAAGAGCCAGTGAATGTAAAACACGCCAGCACTGTGAACCTATTCTGGCTTACAGTCTCTTGTTGTAGGTTTTTCCTACTATGTCCTCTGTCTTTTGCTCAGCCTATAATTATTTCCACAACAATGCCAGATCTACCTTCAGTCATTTTGTTATTTACACCTGTGGTCACCTGGCCATTAGCAGAAATTACAAGCTTAGCCTACTATTTTACCATAGACTTGATGAAAGAGAAGCATAGCTATGCTCAAACCTGTATGAGTTCTTCGGTGAGCTTTCAGGTGGGAGCTTTTAGTGTAGACTTTGTTGCAGCCTTCATAATCACATCGATGTATTCTGCGTTTTCTTTGTGTGTCTGGAGATTCCACAGGTAAAGGTCTCTTTCCTGGCTGAACTATAACTGAAGGGTGATTCCTGCAAAGTCAGATTAATGTTAAAAATGAAGAAGATTTAGCCCAGCAAACCTCAGCTAATATGATTCGTAACAGAGCCTTTTATTCACTACCACTCTGTCTCTTGGCAGAAAGAACAACATTACATGCATGTCGAAAAATTCAACAGGGTTTAGCAAATTTTGTGTATTTTAGCAGTAATATTTTTAAATGTTTACTCACTTTGTGGCATGATGTAGCCATTTTTACTACTTCCTAGCTTTTTTTTAAAACTTACAGAGGAAAAACCCCCTTCAACTTCTTGTTTTTCAGTCAAACCCAGATTTCTTAAACCCTGAGCGAACTTTTCTTATATTTGTTCACTATATTTTTTCCTTCAAATATAACTAATTTGCTTGTAATTGGAAACAGCTATTCCATATTATTAAAGAAATTGTGTCTTCAGGGTTTCAAAGCAGAACTCAGTCTTTATTGTCCCAGCCACTCCTTTAGAATGTAATTAAGAATTTCCTGTTTGGTGCTGGCAGGAGGGTGCGGCCTCCCTGTACCACTGACGTCAATTCCTAAAAGTAGAGCTTAGCCTGTGTGGCACACCCACAGGATGTCTGAAGTTGTCCCTCCACCTTCATAAACATAATTTTTCACTCTAGAAGCCCACAGGTACAGTGCAGGTAAGACATATATGAACTACGTATGGACTTCTGCAAGAAAAAAACCCATAATAATGCTCATGCACGCAAAAATATACAAGCTTCTTAAGAAGTGTCCTTGACTGTTGAATGACACCCCTACTGCAGAACTGGGGACAACCTTGATTCTTTCTTCCACATCAATGTTAGAAAAGGTATGTTTGTCAAAAAGGTGTGTGTAGAGTATAATGTTCAGATATTAGCATTCCTTGTGGCAAAACCAGCTCCTCCATGCAACAGAAAGGAGCTTTCTAGAACTCCCGTCTTTTGTAAGTTAATGCATTTCACATGTTTTTACCAATCACCTTATGTTTTGCAACACTGGGTTCTATTAGTTAGTTACTCCCAAGTTCCTTTAGGGCCTGATTTTCAGAAATATTGAATACCTACTTCTCTCAGCAAAATAGAGGCCATATTCTAAAGACAGAAAATCCTGTGCACGGTTTAAGAAGAAGAGATTTTTCTATGACTCCACAGCAGCAGGATGGGGATTACCAATGTGGGTAAAGTTGAATTCTGTTATTGATTCTTTTATTAAGATTTACAAGCTTGAAATTGGGAGCCAAATTCTCTTTCTTGGGTGGTTCTGTGACTGTTGAATGATGTACTCTTCAAGTACACATCTAATCTAGCTAAAAATATTATAATGGCAGGACACCCCAGATGGTGATGTTAGACAGAGATGGACACACTCTTAATTAAGAAGGCAGGCTTCTAGCTTCCAAAGAAATGGCTCTCTAAAGCAATGCTCAATTTTAATGCAGTTGCATACCAGTCTTTTTGGAGAAGCTCTGGCTTAGGACAGTGAACAAACATGGTTTAAATCATTATGTGTGGAGGCTAGTCCTGGACATGGTAGCATCTGGGAAGAGGGAGAAAAAGGGTATTGGCCATACACCATTTGTGATTTACATTTTCAATCTACAAGTGTCTGGAAAAAGCACTGAGAATGTCTCTTCTTCCCCTTAGGGAAGAGGTGGCTGGCAATACAACAGAATGTTATCAATTATCAGTTAGGGTGTGGCAGTTTAAAAAAATGGTTAGGGTGGTGTCAAATTCAGAGGTAAATATTAAGTAATTGCCAATAATAAAAGCACAGCCCTAATTCTTTCATTCCCTCTTCTACAACCACATGTAAGCTCATGTAAGTCTACCAATTTAAGTGCTACTCTTCAATAGGTAAGAGTATTTTCCAAAAATGTTAAAACTTCAACAGCTTTTTCTTCTTTACCACAGACCACACTATGTTGGCAGCATGAATTAGACTTTGAAACTTGCACGAAAATACGTTAATGAGGCTCCTTACATTTTGCCAGGTTATTACCTCAAGTTTGACTTTAGAAGTAACTGCACAGTTACATTGATTATCAGACATACTAGAAAGTCCAGCCATCCCTACAGAAATGCCACCAACATTATTTATATATATAGATATATATATACAGCCAAAAGCTAACACTAAAGCAAAATAAGTCACTTAAAAGTCTTAAGTAAGTCACTTCAGTGAGACTAAAGGTTTCCTATGCCCCTTTAATATGCCCCTTTCAGCTTGTGTGTCTGCATAGTACACTCTGGGCACTTGGAACCAAAGAAAAATGATAAAAACATCATTGCCCAACTATAGTTCATAAAGCTGTGAGAAAACATAATTTTTTTTAAATAAAGGTTTAAGTATCTCATCTTTTAACTTGTGTGAGTTGCCTACGTATTTTTTTTTAATGATAAGAAATACAATTTATAAACTTCTTGTTTTGGATACAGCAGAACTTGAAAGGGCTGGCTCTAGGAACAAGAACTAGAGCTCCACAGGACAGCTACAAAGTAATTTAAGCTGTTATGATAAGAGAACGGAGTCTCCATGAACATAACACTCTGCGTGGGCAAGCAGAGGAGATGCTTTGGAAACATGGACTATACAAATGTTTTCTGTAACAAAGCTATCTACACATTATACCAAATTTTATATTCTTTGCTCAGTGCATGGGTTTCCTGGGTAAACTAAACCTACTGGGAAATAAATAATGCAAATCACTAATGCAGGTGACAAGTCTGCAGAAGTCTCAGCCCTGGAGGAAGGGTGTGGTACCAGCCAGGAACAGCACTTACTGGTTTGCTCTTGTTAAAGAGACTTAACAAAGACAAAAAATAAACGGAACCATTTGATAGTCCTGACCTAGCAGTAGTTAGTTCCAGCTACATAAAGACCTGACTCCCTTGTGTGGCATGTCCATTATGGAAGGTGAGTTACCAACTAGTAAACACACATGTTTACTATGTTTATTACAATAAAACGTGTAAGCTTATTTAAAATAAACAGCATATATTTTATAAAAGCTAACTGGCAACTAAGTGCAAAGAGCCTGCAGTCTAGAAGCTGCATCTGAGCTGTTTGAAGACAAGGAGGGGTGCCCACAAGAAGGCTGTTGTGGAATGTAGTCAGCCCGGGAGCTGTGGTGTGCCTTCGAACCCAATGGCCATGAGCAGGAGGAAGGCAGCTTTCTGGAGGAAATACAGGAGACCACCCATCCTATGCTTTTCTTTCTCTTTCTGAACCATACTCACGCTGGGTTTTGAGAGTCTGGTTTGAAGCCCTCTTTCCCTGCTCTATGAGGTGAGGTCAAACACAACCACCTCAAGGGTGACAGTGAGCAGGAGGAAAGTGCAGAAATGGATTCTGAGGTTCTGTGCTGTGAGCCCTGCTCAGCTCCCAACTTCAGCTCCTGCTACAGCCATGCTGGCAGCCTGCATGCCTACCCAGAGCCGCTGAAAGATGAGCCAGGCTCCGGGTCATTTAGTAAGTTGACAGGATTTTCCCTAGGCAAACAGGAAGTGGAAGGGTGGTCATGGCTTCTCAGGTACTTTCTTGAGAATTTTTTTTAATGTTTTCAATTAAAAGGTTTATGCCCCAGACCAAATTTCTTCTTCTAGCCCTTGTCCTGCCTTCTGCAAACAACACTGTTTTAAACCCATTAGATCTGTGATCCAGTTCATGCAGTGACCCCAGTAACAGCTATACCAGCACAATGAGTTAATACTGGGATGGAAACAAGTGGCTGTGAGGAAAGGAAGCTTCAGAAACTACTTCAGCTGCCAAAAAATCACCCACAGAAACAGTGGCCTCAGGTAAAAATGCAATTTCACTGGATATACACAGAACTTGTAAACCTGAAGAGGCTCTTCCCACCAAACAGGCAAAATTTATGAAAAAAAAAGGTCCTCCAAGAAGAGAAAGTCACAACACTCATTTTGAAGAAAGATATTTCAAGTAACATGAATAGAGAGATCAGTATGAACTTCTTTTAAGTTTCTTTGAATTTTGCTGCTGGTTTTACGTAAGTAAGTTATCACTGGCTTGCTGGGAGTCCTACTTTCAGTAAATTTTAGAATTGGGACCTATCAACACTTTAGAAATGCATTATATAAATGGCAGATCTATTGCAATGTATAAATATAGATCAAGTCCTGTATTGCTGAAGAAGGGTGAAAGGAAAGCTGAGATCACATTTCACAGTGGCAGTGGTGGGAGGGATGAACATTTTCCTGTATTTTATCACATGTTCTAAAGCATAGCAACAATCCTTCCCACTCCTCAAAACTGGTAACTGCTGTAGTGAACTGCTTTCCTGTCTTCTGCTGATCTTGTTAAGTTAGCTACTTACTCTTGCAACATTACTTGCTGAGGAGACAACGAGGTGATTATTGGAGGGGACATTTGTTCAGGATAGAAGTCAGTCTTCGATGGTTCACTTCCTGGCTCTACTTTGATTGTTTTCTTCACTGTGGGCTTCTCATAAGACTCAATGACAGGCACTGTACAGGAGAGGGTAGGAGAGGTGAGACAACACATAAAAAATATGAAGAGTTATGGAAATAAAAAATATACATAAAAATCTCTAGTTAAAAAGAGAAACTCATCAGTTCTATATTCACCGTGACAATTTATACTAAATAAAAAATCTTTCAGTTTTAGTTATCTCCTGATGAACTATGATTCAAAACATTTCTATTAATTTTCATCAGTCTGATGTTTTTATCAGTCCAAATCTCGGTAAATAAATAGTTTATGTAGATACAAAAGAGCAATGAAGCTGGTTAAGGGTCTGGAGCACAAGTCTTGTGAGGAGCAGCTGAGGGAGCTGGGGTTGTTTAGCCTGGAGAAAAGGAGGCTCAGAGAAGACCGTATCACTCTCTACAATTGCCTGAAAGGAGGCTGTAGCCAGGTAGGGGTCAGTCTCTTCTCACAGACAACTAGAGAGAAGATAAGAGGAAATGGCTTTAAGGTGCACCAGGGGAGGTTTAGTTTGGACATTGGGAAGAATTTCTTCCCAGAAAGGGTGATTAGACATTGGAATGGGCTTCCCAAGGAGGTGATGGAGTCACCATCCCTGGAGGTGCTCAAGAAAGACTGGATGGGGCACTCAGTGCCATGGTCTGGCTGACAGGGTGGTGCTCGGTCACAGGCTGGACTAAATGATCTCAGAGGCCTTTTCAACCGAATTGATTCTGTGATCCTATGACCTTGGAAGTCTGGTAAAATATTTACACAACAAATTCTATGCCTGTTTATTTCAGAAGAACAGGAATTATGTTCCATTTCCTAAAATGCACACAACCCACAGAAACCAAGTGCTTGGGTATTGTGTTATTTTGTCAGGATGAGACAGCATAAAAAGAAATTCTGACAACACCAACCTTGCATGCTACTTGGAGTTTCCATCTCATCTGCAAGAACTGTGGACACCATGATGGGCTGCTGGAGATGGGGAGCATACATGAAAGGAACTGGCTGGACCACAACAGGCTGTATAACTGGGAGTATCCCAGGGCTTCTCAGTCCATGGCGTGAAAGAGCAGCGGCCATTACAGGTGGGATTGTTATTGGCATAGAAAGAGGTGGTACTCCTGGGGGTGACGGTGTGAATTTACTGAGAGGTGAGCTGGGTGAGGACAGAGTCAATCCAGGTGAACTTCTCCTATGCACAGTCTGAAATTTTAGTGGGGAAGGAGAACTTCCAGTTGAAGGTGGTGAACTCCGTTTATTTACCGTAAGGTCTACTGGCTCCATCTGGATTCCATTTGATAGTCCTTCAGGGTTTGAGTAGAATTTATTGTGCAACATACTTGGTGTAGAATAAATGACGCCGTATTTGTTTGGCTTCATTTGGTCCATGTAATTGGATGGGTATGACTGTCAGAAGGAGTGGAAAAGAAATACAGAAAATCAAATAATAAATCAACCCATACACACAGCTACTGCTGAAAAAGAAAGGCGGCCAATAAAACTGAGGCAAAATGAAAAAGTTTCAAGAAAGCACTTTAATGTACTTTCTAAATAAAAGTGAGTTAAATAAAGCCTCAGATTCCACACAAAGGAAGTTATCCAAATTCTGACTCACTAACTGTTTCAGAAGCAATGTAAAACAGATTATGAAAACAAATCTTCAAGGCTTATTCAACTACTTTCCTCCCTTTAAAATTGCTGTCACATATTAAGCAGTACATTTCTTAACTGACCCAGGAGATACATCTGCTATGGCAAGCATGTAACTATATACTGAGAATCATCAATTCTGGCAAGAGGGGAGTTCAACTGGGCTTACAACTGCAAGTAATGGGTCCCAATCAACTGCTAAAGTAATTGAAAAACAATCATCACTAAAGCAAGAAATTAAGTATCTGAACCGTACAATCAATATAAAATACACAGCTGAACTATGTAAGTAATGGGCGAGAAACTCAAAAGTGCAAAAGGTAAAATCTAAACCTTTCTAAACAATTTTTTGAGATATAAAGCAGCTAACTAGCCAGTCTATAGTTTTGGAAGATGAGTACAAGGATAAACTTTTGGTGTGTTGGAAGAATATTCCTGTTAGTGGTAGCTAGCAGCTCCCATTAAAATATAAACCCCAAAGCTAATCTTGACCTATGTGATGATCTCCACATTTTAGTAACAATTTTTACATATATATATATGTATTATGTAAGTAACACACATATATATGGTGATTTTTGTAAACCACAAGGTATTAACATTCACTGCAGAGTGCAGTATCATTAAACAAATATCCAGATCGATACTGCATTTAAAAACTGTTGAAAACTAAGGTTGTTTACCAACAGCTAATTCACAGTGGAGACTGATGTGCTGCTCCAACGCAGCAGAGAGACACAGAAAATGCAAAGCACACAAATTTTTAGTCCTGTTGTCAACCTTTTGAAATAAAGTGGTATCTTTGGATTTTAGGTAAGTGAACTAATATTAAGAAACTAATTAATTCGTTGGCACCAAAATATTTTGATGAGTGGGATTTGAAAAATGCTCAAAATGGTAGAAAGTAAACCAGATCAGAAATATAAAACTACTGTATTTTTATAAAATTATTTCCATAACATTTCAATTATTTTTCTTCCTGGGCTGAAGAATCTTCCTGGTTTCTTACCTTTGTCTTCCCTGTGAGGGAACACTTAGTTCATTTTAAATGTCAATGTTAATTGGAGGTATTTTTGCAAATTACACAAATGTAATTTTCTTCTTTTCAGTTACAGTTTGAAACACTGAGTTTAGAAAATATTACATTTTCCTCCCGCATTCATAGCACTGTGATAAAACAACAACGCTGAGTCACTCGGTTTATAGAACTTCAAATAAAGCAGCACACACAATGGTGATTAATCTTCAAACATTTAAATCTCTGAAAGCTATATATTTACTTTATGACTATTCTTACTAATTCCATCTACAGAAACATTCATCTTGATGGTAATTGGCTCATCAGAATTTTATGAAATGCCATTATTGCAAGAAGTGCTGTCTGTAGACTTGCCAGCACGGCTGAGCCAAGCAATGAAATTATTAGCATTCTAAGTGAAGTAGACCACTAAATATTGATATAACTTAGTATTTAACAGCATTTAGTGTCAATTAAATCTGATCAAATTATGGGCATAGCCCAAAAATCTAAATTTTAACAGGTAAGAACCATTAAATACCTCTGTTAAAACTCCTGTTATTGGTTTACAGTACAAAGTTCACCCAGCTTCAACAAGCTGTAAACATTCCACCATTAAGCATCAGTGCATTTTACAGTGCTGCAGACTTGTCAGGGATGATCACAATGTCATTCCCTATGAACTTTTCTTCCACTGCAAGAATGTTAAAAAGGAAAAAGCCTGTGCAATTTACACCTCTAGGAATTAATCTATTTAAGAACGAAGCATCTCTACCTGTAACCTTTCTATATAAAGTTATCCTCGTTCAACTCTTCAAAGGTGTGTGTCTGTGCTGAAAAAAATACTCCACTATTAAAATGTTGTACACTGAACTCTAAAGTAGAAACTCTAAAGTAGAAATATTAAGTAACATATATTTAGATAAGCAAATAATACTTTCCACGAATTAGGAAGAAAATAATGATGTTTTAAAGAAGTGATTATTTTAGGAACTTGGTATTTTACCCCATATGCCTCACATTATCTTCCATAGAAGGTTTTCATTGTTGTAATTAAGCCAGCACAGACTTAATATCAGCTGTTTTTTCTGTCAGTTTTTGAATAATTTTCCTAAACTTTTCTTTCTTCTGCTGTTTTAACTGCTACTCTATCTGAACTGCAGATGAAGTTGCCATAGAAAAATGTGGTGTGACAAATTATGATGTGTTTGGGGAAAAAAAAGAATGAAAAAGTTGAGAAGGATGCTAGGACAATGAAAAGGAGAGTATCTGCTGTGAATCAGACACTGGTGAAAAACAGTTTTGCTTCCCTACAAATGAAGTCTTGTGGAAACCCTGTTCATTTGGAGTAAGTCACACTCAGATCTATCCTGGCACTGCAGTTAAGCTTCCTGTATCTTTTAGCATAGCAGAGTTTCAGTTTCTAGCTCCCTGGGATACAGCAATTGCCATTAGGTTGATGTGAAACACTGCTTTCAAATTTGGTGTCTATTTTCCTTCCTTTGCCAGGGAAACAGACAGTACCCCTTGGGGAATATGGGATGGGAGAGTAAGGATGACTTCACAATCTCTCTCAGTAAATAGGAAGCATTAACTACAGCAAAGAAACAAACAAAAAAAAGCCCAACTTTTACTTCTGTTTAGTTTTCTAAATGCCACCAAGTGCAGGAAGCAGGAGCATGGTTCATGGCTGACAAGGGCAGTCTTTTCTCACCTGTCCTACAGTTTATGCAACGTATTCTGGTGGAACAATGGAAAATTAGATATCGTTGCTCTGTTTGCCTAAAATATTTAAGGTGATACATTTTCCTTGAATTTCTTCTGTGGGAATTAACAGCATATGCATGAGTTTGGTCTGACTTGGACTGAAAAAACTTGGACTGAAAAAACCCCAACAAATTCCCACTTTCCTGTAACTTCTGCTTTCCTAGACATCCCTATGCAGAACAGTATGTCACGACAGCAGATCATTATAAGGATGCGAGATTGTATTTCAACATATATCCCCTTATAGTCCCCATCTAGCTCTTTCTATGTTTGATATCATCACTTTCCCTCTTCAGGCCTTACCAAGCAATTAATTTCCCTTTCCTTGCTGTTTGTCCATAATAAAACCCAGAGTAGTGAAGCTAAAAAGAAACTAGAAAATAAATCAAAGGAACTAATTTTGAGTCATATCCATGTGGCTCATCCCATTAGAACAAAAAAATCCCAAAGAAGAATCACCATGCTTTTCCTCTTGTCAATCTGTCAAGCATATAGATAGCCCAAACATTTCACATGCACTCCTATCACCTCCAAAAAGACTGCAGCTTTCACAAGGAGACATCATCAAGCACCACTCTGAAATAATCTGCCAAATTCTGCTACACCAAACATCTTAAAAGCTACACAACTGTATGAATTTAAAATTTAGCCCGCCTCTTGAAAAAACAGGTAAGAAATATTAAGTACTTCTGTTAAAACTCCTGTTATTGGTTTACAGTACAAAGTTCACCCAGCTTCAACAAACTGTAAACATTCCACCACTCACCATCAGTGCGTTTACAGTGCTGCAGACTTGTCAGGGGTGATCACAATGTCATTGCCTATGAACTTTTCTTCCATTGCAAGAATGCTAAAAAGGAAAAGCCTGTGCAATTTACATCTCTGAGAATGCTTCTGGCCAACAAGTCTATTTTAAAGAACAAGCATCCATCGGTGTAACCTAATCCTAAGAATACCAGGTGGAAACTGGAGGAATAACTGTCTGCATGCTCATATAGTTTATGCATTCTTTGATGGGGGAGCAATTACCATTGTGATTGATTTTGGTGCACACCAGCCTGCAAAAGGGTAGAAATGCTGCTGGAGACTGGGACAACTGGTCTCCTGAGACTGTGAGAAGCTTCCAGGTAGATTCCCCCTTCCCAGGAGGGAGGCCAGCAGAGTATGCCCACAGCAAACACTGGAACACTCACTTTTGGATGGGTGAGTAAAAATGCCAAGATTCAGTCACATACAAAGTTAAAACCCTGAAGTACTTCCACAGGTGCTTTGTTCCTTTGTAGTTGTGCATTCTGCAAGGCCAAAGACTGTAAACATTTCTAGCTGAACCTGCTTATAAATATACATTATAACCCTTTAGACCTGATTATATTATATGCTGTATTGGCAATACTTAGGTACTGTATTATCAATAAATCTAATCATAATGACCCACATAATCAGCATCATACTTCTTGTGCCTGACCAAGTCTTCTCTCTACTATTCTGCTACACAGATTAAAAACTCTTTATTCCAATTCAAACAAAAAAGCAACTTGTTTCACCAAATGCTAACTAGTATTTCTCCAAATGTTTAAGAAGTCCTCACAGCAAATAGGTAGTCTTTTAGGTAGGACTCAGATGACTTTGTCAGTGTTCATTAAGAACTATCATAATATATGTTCAATAATCCATTTCAATAAATGGCATGAGCTGTTGGTAGAGTGATGAAATAGTGTGGGTGCGAGCTTCAGTCACCTGAGAAGTATAGTTAATCCTTTCAGCCACACACCCTGAAACACAGTGGTGTCAAAACTACTAGTTTCCTTCTCCCCCTCCAACTACCATGATGTTTTAAAGAGAGACAGACTTTACACCTACAGTGTATGTTCAAATAGAAGAGTGAGTTATTCCTAAGGGGCTTAATTTAATTTGGCCTCTAACAATACTATCAGAATGAAAGATGCAATACAAATAATCCAGATTTTGGATTTTTGGGTTCTGTCAGCCTGTACTGCTATGCTTAGCACCTCACAACATCACACTAACATTTTCTCTCCCATTCCACCTCCTCAAAAGGTGGTCAAGAAAACTAACTTACTCAGTGGCTGCTATCCTATCCTATGTTCTCTCCATATCACAATATCTCCCCTTAGAGGTGTCTCCAGAGCAGTTTTGGTTGTGGAATCAGGGCTCCAAGGAAGCCACAAGACCAAGAAGAGCAGAGAGCTCGAGGGCTTGGGGCTAAGCAGCCTATGTGTGTACAGAAGCTGAAACATGTGCTCCTCAGCCTGAGGGAAAACAAAGTAGTCTCCAATGAGGGAAACCTCACTCAGAAACCATACTTTCCTCTGGACTTTCTGCTTTTTCTTTTCTGCTTTTTTTTTCCCTTATACAGTGGTGAAAAGAAAAACATACAGATGTGGTAAAACGCTCCAAGTAGTCTTTAACAGCTGGTCAGAGTGACTACACTTGACTTACGAGAAGACTCCAGAGGTCCAACCCATGGAAGGCACCACATCACTAGGAGAAGGATATGGTACAGAATAACCAATATTTGGAACCCCAGTCTTGAAATGCACTTGCCTCAGAAATGCTCCCTTGTTCTTCCCACTGCAGTTTTTCCTTCATCTGCTGGTCTGGGAAAGACTGCTTGCTCCTCTCCTGGTGGAGGGACTGACTCTGCCCATCTGCCAGAAGCACACAACTGTTTGGGGCATTTGTGTGTCTTGTGCAGAACCCCAAACCATTGCAGAACCTTCTTTGGGAGATGAAGGCAGACGTGCACAAAAGGCGGCCCAAAAGACAGTAGTGACACTTCTTTTGTAAAACCAGCCTATTTTCTGCTTTCAATGGACACCATTAGATAATCTTAGATTACAGCAGATAATCACCACTAATCTTAATATGGTTACACAATAACCATGATTAAAGTGACAGACAGGCTGGCCAACACAAAGGTTCCTTTTTGACCCAAATATTGGAATTAATCACACTCGTACCTTCAGTGACAGTCAGTTTTCTATCATTACTCTCCAGCAAATAAACCCCAGGAAAGTCAAACTGTAATTTTAAATGCATATAAACTTAGCTCCCGGAAGTGTTACTAATAGCACTGAAGAAATCCGACTGCTTACAGATGCATTTAAATTTATGAAAATTACTCTTTATTTTAAATAAAACAGGAAGCAAACTTTCCATTGAAAGATGCCATTCAGAGCACAAGTTTAATATACTCTTGAGTTATGTACACTGACTTCACCCTTTTAATGGATCAGCCTTTCTAGGGGTGTGGTTTCATATTACACTTCATCTGTTATTGCAGGCTACTGCTGAAAGTGGAGGTCCTATTCTCTCATCCTCCCCCTCCGCTTGCTCTAATATTGAGCAGCTGCCCAGTATGAGTCAGATCAGCTTCATGATCTAACAAAAAAATTAGTATTTTTGGTGGGTTAGCAATTCTGACCATTCAGTGAGCTGATCCAAAGGTTCCAAATCATTCTAGGACCACACAGTTCTTCAGTCACACAAAAGAGACACAAAGCTGGCAAGGAGAGAGCAAAGTCAAAACCTTTCCTTTCAGCAGCAGCCTGTATCATCACAACTGTCATTGTACTGCTCCCACCTACATGTTCCTGCTGCTGTGGCTTAGCAGACTCTTCTCTGAGATGACCCTATACTCTAAGTTCATGGAAAACTAACCCAATTTTAAAGAAGTGTCTCCTCTTCCCCCTTTTTCCCCACATTCCTTCTCCACTGCCCTAGTTCTCATCTGTTCACATGGTAAAGTAGTGCAACCAGTTTACCCAGCAAAAAGCCATTGGTGGGTTGGGTTTTTGCAGGATTAATTTTCTGCTGTTTAGAGCATGGGCACCTGTTACCACAACCAAGA
This sequence comes from Corvus kubaryi, assembly GCF_017639235.1. NCBI lineage: Eukaryota > Metazoa > Chordata > Aves > Passeriformes > Corvidae > Corvus > Corvus kubaryi. The sequence goes on from NW_024582073.1 coordinate 9,252,249, forward strand.
GAAAAAGAGAAAAAGGCACAGCAGGAAGTTGTCCACCTAGTTCAAGGGTGTAACATTGAAACCACAGGCTATGGACACTTCACCATGAAGCATGGCAACTTAATTTCAACCCACCTCCATCAGCAGCATGAGCTACAGAGATGATATTTACAAAGCAGCGGCTCAGGAATACTCAGATGCTCTCTCCTCTGATAAGCAACGGGTCAGGTCATTTAAGGCAATAAATTAATAAAGTACAGAAAGTTTTCCTAGAATGTGAATCTGATTGCACTAAGAACAAAATATAGCTTCACATCCTTTCCTAAGCTAGTCCACAGCTTAATTACATCTCATTATGAATTTAAAGGTGGAAAAACTAAAGAGTCATCTTTAGGGCCAATGTATTTTAAAAGTCTTACCACTGAAACAGGCTCCATGGCTTCTTGCTTGATAGGGACTGGGTCAAACATTAGCATCTTTTTTATTCACCTGTTCTGATACCTCTGATGTTCTGTCCTGCTGGGGAAAGACAAGGTATGAGAAAGCCACAGGAAACACCCTTATCAATTTTCTGAATTGTAGAGAACTTACTATTTTGTCAGATTAATGTGAATATTTATTCATCTCTAACATAGATTTTTTAATCTTTGACTGAATTTATCGCAATTTTTTTCCTTCTAAATTGCTATTCAAACAAAGGGGCATCTGCTCACTTTAATGCAAGCTAATTTGAATTTTTGTTGTGCATGTCAGGACACTAAGACCACAGAATTTTCACTTTCATTAGCTGTCAAGTGTTTTAACACATCACAGTTTAGACCAGGCATTTCTCATCAGCATTAAAACCTCAGAATAATCTTGTTTATACAAGTGAACTGATCCTGGAGAGGATCTCTCTTTCCTAAGAATACTAACAGAAACACTCAATAGATATCACATTCAGTGACACTGATATCAATGCAAAAAAAAAAGATTTAAATTCAAGACTAACTTGGACTACATTCAACATGCTGCAATGACTTAATAGAAAAAATGCATCAGTAATTATGACATAATAGATTTACTGAGAATTCAACAACTATTTGTGTTAACTGTGCAAAATAAAAGCACTTTAAAAAATCTGTTTGCATTCTGTGCAGCTTCAGGGCTTTTTTTTTTTTTCCAGTGTTAAACCTTACTTGTCCAATCTCTAAAAGCCTGAAATAAAAGTATTTAGTGTAAAGCATGTCCTAACTATCATACTACACATTTGCCATACCTCTTCTGGGTAAAGCCATAAGGGTACACAGAAAAACTACAGGAAAGCAAAGGGAAGTTGTTCACAATGACATTTAGATGGCGCCAAGCTGTTCACATATCACTCGAGGTTATACATTATATGACTGATGTCAAAGGGGCAAGTTCTGACCGGACACTGTAAATTTCACAGCCCTGCCTGGAAGTGGTACGACCTCTTTTAAGATGCGAGGACAAAAGTAAATGACACAAATTCAATTTGGCCAGTAGATGGCACTGGAAAGAAGCGAATACAGCCAGATTCCACCATCTGCAATTCACCCCACAGGACAGGCTGGAGGCTCACCAACAGGTTCGTAGATGTGGCCGGCAAATTCTCCCAGAAATGTAAATGAACATTTTAAGATGCACCTGCTCAAATTAAAACAGTTCTAATAAGCCTGCACTAATGAGCAATCTTGCAGTTAACATGTGTTTATAGACCAAAATTTGTTAAGAGCTTCCAGAGAAAGATGGCATGAGTTAAAGCCAACCATTAGTTATTCAGGTACATAAACAAAGTTTAAAGACTTTTGGAAATCTATTACAACAGTGTGCATTTTGAATAATGGAAACAAACAAGCAGCGGAAGTAAATTATAGTATCTTCATAATTCATCTTACAAAAGGTGAAGGCCTGACAAAAACAAATCACAAAACTAAAGTGAAACAAATAACGCAGCTTAATGTAATTTCCAGTTTAAACATAGTATGTAGTTTTCATTTGGGAGCAGTCGTGTAAGATGGCACTATTTGCTAAAAGTTGTGATAATTCCGTAAATACCTTAAGTATGTTTGTGAGAAGGTTATTAATTATACTACTTTCTTTGGATGGTTATCTTTTACATAACCATTATCTAAGTTATCTTTTTCAGGTTTTCAACATTTCACATAGCTAGAACTAACATTTCAGAATACTGACTTCCCAGAAATACATCCACATATCTATGCATCATTCATATTCTCACACATTCATCCACATTGTGAAAACAGAAAAGTTGTACTTTTAGACATGAAAAATGTTTACAGTAAAATGTAGCCACTCAGAGCTCCTACATAAGAATTTGGAACTAATTCCTTTCAGGTTTCCAGAAACTTTTGATTTTTAGTTTGTATGTGCATAGATAAAGCGACACACCAATGTGTACTTTAGTGAAGGAATAAAGGAGGGAAGAAAGGAGAAAAGATAGGGAAGAAAGAAGAGGAAGGGGAGAAACAGAGAAAAAAGAGAAGAAAGGGAAGGGAAGGGAAGGGAAGGGAAGGGAAGGGAAGGGAAGGGAAGGAGAAAAGTTTGTTCTAAGTAACTGCAATGATGCTCATCCTTTCTGTAATTTTTTTAAACTGTATTTTCTTCAGTTTAAGAGTCACTCCTTCTCACCTTTTACTCCAAGAAAGTGTGTGAAAAGACACTTGATACACATTTCACATGTCACGCTACATATTTCCGTGTTTCCTGAGATAGCTCTAAATTACTGTACAGGAATTAAGCTGACATAGACAACAGGAAGTGTACTACTCTGAACAGAAGTGAAAAGTAATTCTCAATCTTTCCCAAGTGCAGTCATCTAAGAACAGCAAAGGAAAACTTTACTTTTATGTAAGTTACTATGCTTCATCAGAGTATAGGAATCAATCAATCTTCATCACCTTACTCTTAAGCAGAAGGTTTCTTTTCCCCTTTTGATAGTGACTGGAAACCAATTTTCAAGAAAGGAAAATTAATTAAGATGTAACACTTGGTTCTGTAGGATTGCTACAAAGTCAGTGTAAGTCAGCTTTGGATCTGGCTTTTAAAATTTAGCTCAAAAGGATGCTTTTCTGAGGCTGCAAATAAACTCACAAAAACCTGCTCTTTGTATTTAAAAATGATGCTCCAAATTGATAGCCTGGACCACACTCATGAGCAAATATGTGCATGTACACTCACACACGAATAAAGCATGGTACTTCCATTAAAAAGCAGATAGTTTTTCCCAGTATATTTGTAAAATCATGCCTACTAACTCAAAACTTTTCAGTCTTTCTCTCCTAAACATTTGAGAAGGGGGCAATAGGGAAGGTAAACAGTCTTGCCTGTTTCTATTACAGAGGAATGAAAAAACAGTTGGGTTCTACTTTACAGAGTGATTTCAGAATGTACTTGTTTGAAGGCCTGCAAATTGTTTAGTACTTACAAATAATTTCTGGAAAATCAAAATACCATCTCTCATTCTTGAGGTGCCCTGGAAAACCCGATGAGGTGACAACAATGTATTAACGTTAAATGTATTAAAAAATAAGAACCTTTGCCTTTCACTGTATTAGGTAAGCTATTTTGCATTAAAGGGTTTTCTCATGTGAGGTAAAAGAATTTAAAATGAATGTAATCTGAAACTAAATAATTAACTACAATCCAGTAAGCAAACATTCCACCCTCTCTTTTTTTTGCTCTCCCTCTTTTTTTCTGCTAACAAGCCACCCAGTTTTACTTTCTTGCCTCCTCCCATTCACTCCACCCTGTGGATCTCTGCCAAGTCAGTCCAACTTGTCCAAACAGGACACAGCTTTTGATAAGATTTTGCTCACACCCCGCACTTCAGAAAGACGAATGAAGCAACTGGGTTTTGCATGCAAATAAGGACAGGTGCAATGTAAAGTCCAGGCAAAGTCCCTCAGTATTCTCCTATCAGAAGTCCAGCGAAGACAGCAAGCCAGAAACACCACAAACTCTGCCCTTATGATCCAATATACAGCAAGGTATCCATTCCAGAAGGGAAATTCATTGTTGTTAGAGCTCATCGCCTTGTCAGAATTAAAGACTTCTCAATATTAACTTCCTGACAGGCATATGGTTTATTGTTTCAGAGACATAATTAAGATTAAATGAAAGCTTAAAGGTACTTAGATGTGTATTCTGACAATAAGGGCTTGTAGGGATTATTTACCCTGGATGAAATGTGCAAAGTGGTTAAAAAATGCCCTCAGACTACACATCTGCACTGCAGAGCAGCTGGAAAAGGGCAACCACAGCGCAGCTACTCCCAGCAGCTCTGCACATCTACCTTCAAGGTCCACCAACTCCGCAGGCCTGTTATGAAATGAAAGGGTGGGGTGGAGGGCCAGTTTTGACTGCACATCCAACAACAAAGGTTTATTCTAGCATAAAGCCTGTGCTCTCAATAAATACCTGGAAAAGCAGTCAGTGACTGACTTTTGTTGCAGACAGGGGGGTGGTGACCATACATTCTTCCCCTCTTCACTCTGCCTGAGAACATATATAGGGTTTATTTCCTCAGTCTTTGTGCTGGAGGAAGCAAATGAATGCTGCCCCATGTACAGCAAGTCTTTGTCCTAGAAGCTTCAAGGTACGATTGTTATTGTCAGTATAATTACAGAATAATGCAATGGTATCTGCTAAATTAGCACTGCATGAGTGCCCTCTGCAAAGAACTGCAGCTCTTGCAGCACTGTCTGAATCCAGCAGCCAACATTAAGTCCCATTGCAAAAGCTCTTCAGTCCAAGCACTTTGGGACTCTTTGGGTTGCTCTGAACCTATGGCTTCTGTGAGCCTCAAGTCAAACTTCCTCTGATACAAGGGAGAAACAATAGTATCAGAAGATTCTCCACTGATGAAAACCAAAAGGGAAAGGAGGTTTTCCAAACCCAAGTGAGTAGTCTTCAATGGAACCTCTAAAGAGTTTGACAGAGAGGAACCAGTTTCTGAGACCAACATTCCCTGCAGAAGGTACAGAAACTGTTTTCCAGAGCTCATAACGCACTTTACTGTACCAGTTGCTCACCAAGACCTGAGTCAGCAAAAAAGTGTTTCTGAAGTTCCATTAACTTTAATGGGAAGTAAGCAAGTGCTTAACTGCACTTGACCCCAAAATAGCAGCAGGCAAAGAAGCTCTCCAGCTCAGCACAGCAGACTCGGCCAAATCAAGCAAGAGCAGTGGAAGGAACAAAGGTCTAGACACCGTGCTGTGGGAAGAGACCAGAGCAGCCAGACCATAAGGAACAGAGCAGAAGGAAAATCATTAAGAAGCAGGACACCAAGAAAATATTCTACTGATCAACAGCTTTCTGTGTTTATTTGCTGGATTTCCACTGGATAACAATAATAATTGTCGAAACAGTTAGAATATTTTGTAAAAGAAAACAGTACCTAGGCAAAAATTTTCTCCTTGAAGTTTTATTGATAGGTATTAAGAAAAAGAGCATTTCTACACAATTCTGGTATTTAGTATTTCAACTACTTTTGCTTCTTAGCAAAGACTTGAAAATCTTTTATCTTTATCCTTTCAGGACTGCAAGCAGGCTGAAAAACTTGTGCATCATAACTTTGTTGATGTCACCTTGTTTGACCTAGAACTTCTTTGACATAATCATTTATCACCTGTGTAGCAGACTAATCAGTATTTCCATTAAAATTCTGATAATACTATTGCAGGATCTTTGAAGCCATACGCCTGGAAATGGCTTTCTTGTATCCAAAAATCTTGGGCAAAAATATTTTCAAAGTGCTTGTTAAGAAAATATCTTTACCAAGGAAAAACTGAGCCCATGTAAACCTTGTTCAATCTTCAGCTCTATAATTACTGAACCTAAGAGGAGAAAGAAAAGCTCTTGAGGCACCTCCATTAGACAATATTCTCCCTTATCAGGGCAGACTGCTGTCTGGTTTCCTGTCTCAAGCTACTTCTTAGAAGGAGAAACAGTCTAGTAAGGATAGAAGATCAGACTTTTGAAAACAAGTGAAGTATGTGGAATGGTATGATAATCTTTCTGTTCCAAACTGAACTTCATTTTTTTTTTGTTGTGTTTTTCTTAAGAGATTAATTTTTAAGATCATTTAAAAGGAGAAAGAGTAAACCTTTTTATTATGAGGGAAAAATGACAGAAAATACTGTTCTCTTATGTGAAGAGTTCTGCTATTTCAGGAAATGTGAGAAAGAGATTAAACATTTTTTATAGCATGGGAAAGAAGAAAGAAAATCTAATCCTAGAGAAAGGATGTATACATTTATGAATAATAGCCTAAATGATTAATTTGAACAAGGATCGGAATACAGGGCAAATGTTGATGAACTTCTATGTACCTATGGAAATGAAAATAAAAACTACCAGGGAGAAGAGGTGGACAGTGTAGTGGATAGAAATGTTACAGTGATCAGAGCAGCTTACTCTTTAAAAGTGGAAACTCTGTCATGTCTTCATGGATCAAGTTAGTTTGTTGGTAACACACACTGACTGCATGACAGGCAGACCATGCGTTTGGTTGGAGGTTTTTTCCCTTCTGAGTTAGTTTACTATTTAAAACCTGTTGGAGCTTTGTCTTTCCATTTGGCTGATCTACACTTACACTTCCTTCCCCTGGGAGATATCACCTACGGCTACAAAACCCTCAAAGGAAGCTTTGGCATCAAGTGAATGCTTCATGGGAAAGAGTTAAATCTCTCCAAAAACCAGCTCTGCCAAACTTCATATTCTGGATTGGAAGCAACTAGCCTCAGAATGAAAACACAAAGATTTAATGCTGACAGCATAAAAGAACTCTAAAAGACCTCCTGCTAATGGTGTTAATTAATATTTAAAAGTTGGTTTACAAAAATTATTATAATTTTAACCTCAGTTCCCTGTTTTATAGAACTTCTGGCTACAAAAAGGTGTGAACCACAAAATTTACTGCATTTATTATACAGCAGTTTCCAATATTAAACACAGTTAAATGCCACTCTTTTCCTCTGTCTTTGGAAAAAAAAAAGATTAACTGTTTGAAATCTTGGGCAAATTAACAGTACAAGAATTAAAATATGTAATCGTGTTCTAATGGATAAACTCATCCACAGTGTTCTAAAACGAACAGAAAACCAACAAAACAAAAACAACTGAGAGCAACAAATTGAAATAATCAATAAACAACTTACCAAAACTGTGTAGCCAAATACTTCTTTTTATCTGGATTTCTGAACAGACAAAAAACAGTTTGCTGTATGTGCTGTGCACATAATCCAATAAAAATTTTTTTTTCACATATAATTAAGCTCTGAAAGAAGTTTAAAGTGTGTGTTTCAGATATTTCCTAAAGATACCTGCAATGATCTCACACAGCTAACCTGCAGCAACCAGAAAAGCAAGAGCAGGAGCTAAAAGACTACTTTAAAAACTATTGGGGGGAAGAGAGTAAAATGAAAAGGTGGAAGTATTTCTGTGGGTACAGAAGCCATACATATTCCAGCCCATAAGAGACAGAGAAGAATAAACACTCCATCTGGCATTTTCATCCAGGGCACACAGAGGTTAATGCAAGTCTTTCTCTTGATTTCAATGAACTTTGGCTTGGGTCCCTTAGCTCTTCTTCTGTCAGATCCAAAGCAATAGAAAGATTCGTGTTTTTCTCAATTTCCTCTCAATTTTCACTATATCTGCCTGCAACAGGGTGAGGGGGAAAGATAAATATAAAAACAGGAGTAAAACAATTACTGTTATGCCTACAGAAATGCAAAATGTGGGAGTACTTATTAATGCCAAAGATAAGTTAGACAGCGGTGCCTCATTTTCTTTATTACATCTGGAAGACAATGAATCTTTTAGTCTGTATAAGGAGAAAATACCTACTCCTTTTGAGATTTGGAAATATGAAGTGCTTATAGTGGGCCATTCAGGTTGAGTAACAGCCGAAGCCAAAACCCTCTCACAACTGTGAGCCTACAGATATGGACTTTTTTCTCACTTATACTCTTTATACATCAGTGCAACTCTGTGACTTTAATGGAGCTATTCCAGATCAGCTGATGAGCAAGCGAGAGCAGAAAACTGGCTCACAACTTTCTGGAGACTTGAGCTCAAGTTTTCAGTGAACAGAGTGAAGCTCTCCAGTTCACCCCCTTACTATACTGGAGTCGAGGGCGCGCGTTAAAGGTTAACTTGGAAACCTCGTTATGACATAACATAGGCATCTTAAGCAATCCCGAGTGTGTAGAGACACGATAACTCATCGGGTGGGGATTGGGAGTTGAGGGGCAGTGACAAGGGGCCTGGACGAGGCTACCGAACTGCCAGAAAACAGCCTGAAACAGGAAAGAGCACCACATATGCCACTTGGAATGTGTGACGCAAACCCCAGCCTTGAAACAAAGAACAGGAAACAGCTCTGCTGGCTGCGCTGGGGAGAAAGCACAGAGAAACATTTAGGCGGCCCTCCCTGACCCTATATTCATGAGCAGCTGGAGTCTTTTAAAACAACAACAGTGGGTGGAGGTGTTTGTTCATTGGGTGTGAATAAAAACACTGTCCTTATGCAGGGGACCTGCCCTATTTACAAACAGGCTCCCTTAAAATGAGGGAGCAGGAGATTTTAAGACACCACAGGTCAGGAGGATTCACTGAAACCTTCCCTTAGACCAATTGGTTTATTACTGTATTTACAGAATGCCAGTAGCTAAACAGAGCTCTGGCTTCATGACATCAACGAGGCAGCACCCAGCCTGGCAGCAAGCACCTTCTTCGCAGGCAGAGCTGGGGGATGAGACCGTGACAGGAAGGATTTGTAAAGCTTGGGTCTGCTCCTGGACAGTGGCTCACTCACGCTCAATACTGTTCCATAGCTGAGGACCAACGTCACTCAGTACACCCAAGAATATTTTTCTAAGCCATCACACGCTTAGCCTTTCACATCCCTGTTTTCATACACACTCAAGACTTCATTTCAGAATTTGATTTCCCATGAATTTACTACTTTTACTTTTGACGCACCCAAATATACAGCTGAATAAATGAAATGAGCTGAAGCCGAGGAATAGCACAACTTGTCTAGATTTCATGCAGCAGAATAACTTCAACACTTGTTTTCCTTCAAAGCTGTGGTCTCAAATACTCTCTCTTCTCTTAGGTACCTTGCATCAGTTATTTATATACCACGGGTGGGACATCTAATATTATCAAATGTGAGAAAGTGTTACAGCAAATTACGTGGATGAGTACCACAGCAACACCAATGAATGCTGTGGGGTTTCGAGGTTGGACTTTAATAACGAACACAGGGTAAAAACTGGCTAATACAGCATCTACACAGCAACGTGTGGGTGTAGGTTTTTTGCCAATAGTATCAGTTCCTTACTTCTTCATACTGAATAACTGGAAATATAGGTAATTTGGTGATTGTATAACATCTCTATTACTGCTGAATCTTCAACTCATCTCACCTTTACATCACTATTTATCTGAAAGCTTTTGCTTTTGGCTAAACAGGTGTTACCTAGGTCAAATGCTCACAGTACCTAAGAGCTCCCTTGCAGCTCTGCAAATTGGAGGAAATTTTGCTTGGATTCTCAGGGAAGGGATAGACCATTTAGCATTCTTTCCTGCCCCCACCCCTTGCCCTGACCCCTAGTCTCTCTTGTGATCTGTACCATAACTATAACAAGGTGCACAGGGAAAAACCACAGGAATATTTGCCTGCTTGTGAAAAAAAAGCTAGTCAAGTCAGCTTCAGGTTTTTTATATTTTGATGCTAGACAATAACAATTTATTCTTAAAAATACAAGGTGAAAGCTAATTTGAAATAAGTATCTTCTGGGTCAGGTGGGATTATCAAATCCAGATGTAATTCCTTTCACACAAGTACCAGTTGCTCATGTGATTATCATGCCAGTGTATCTTAAAAGTATTCGATGGAAAAGTCACTAGTCAGCAGCCATATCACTCTTTGTTTTCAATACAGGTAATGTATATTTATGAATATTAGTTTAAATGAAGTCTTCAGAGCTCTCCTATCAGACACCCAAATTCAGCTTTTCCCAACAATTAAACCTTCAGAGTTCAGTTCCACAACCAGTGACACCTCCTGAATTTTCAAAGGTGAGGAAGTGAATAAAACACAGCAGACAGTGCAGGTACAGTACCTGAACCAAAAGGGAAGTGTACAAAACAACTTTAATGTATTTCTGTATGTAACTCGGGAACGACCACTTGAGCTACTCTGAACTAGGTCTTTCTCCCAAGCTCCGGTTAAGGTGCTGTGATCTCCCAGCGCAGGCTCGCGTTGCTGAGCCTTCTTTTGCCAGGGTTCCCCTAGCTGTGCCAGGCACTCACCTCACAGCAGTCCAAAGCAAGTAACTCCTATTCCCCTTTCGGTTAAAGACAAATAAACAGAGATCCAGGGGGAAAAAAAAAAAAAAAAAACAACAAACAAAAACCCACCAACAAATGGCATCTAGCAAAGGCAAGGTTATTTCTAACTCCACACTTCACTGCTGTGCTGTCCCACGTTTTACCTTCGCCTGCATGACGGCCAAGCGGTGCTAAGGTGACCTGACAATACGAGGGGCAGACTTTTGAGAACCGATTTCATCCTAGACTTCACCAGGAGTTAAACGGGGGACATGGCGCCTGCCGATCCGCTCCGCGCTACGGGTGGGACACGGCCCGGACGCGAGCTCCGACCCTGCCATCTCGCCCGTCGCCCGCGGAACCGAGCGAACCCGCTGTACTTTCCACCTCGGTTTGGTCGGGCACTGTATCCCGCCCAGGATCCGATGGCACTTCAGTCTCTGCCCGAAGATGCGCCTGTCCGGCCCCGGCGAGAGGCCGGGGGCTGCGGTCGCGTTGGGCGGGAGAGCGGCCCCGAGGGGCGGGCGGCCCGCGGGCCCTCCCGCCGAGGACAGGCGGGCGGGGAAGGGCGCCGGGGGAAGGCGCCCCCCCGAGCGGCCCCGCCGGCCACACAGGTGCGCTGCTTGCCCGGCGGGCGCGGCGACACGGCGGCCCTGCGCCCCCGGCTCCCGCCGGCCGCACAGCGAGTTTCCCGGGTGCCGCGGAGGGAGTCCCGCTCTGAGCCCCCGCGGCAAGTCCTGCTCCCCCTTCCCAGCAACTGCGGCCTGACGGAGACCCAGTTCCCGCCACCCCCGGGGCGGCTGCGGCTCCCGCGGCGTCACCTTGCCGCCTCGGGCTCCGCACTGCTCGCAGCGCCTGGAAACTTTCCTTGTCCGGCACCTCATCCCGCAGCCGGCACAGCCCGGCCCCCGCATTACCCCCGCCCTCACACTTACGCTCGGCGGGCGGTGCGGGGCGCGCCGCGATTCCGTCGGCTCCCGCAGCGCCGGGGGTCGCGGTAGGTGGCGGGGCTGGGGGCGCTCCCGTGGGACCGAGGCGCGAGGCCGGCGTGTCCCGCGTCCCCGCGGCTGAGGCGCCTCGGCGGTGTCTCCGGGTCTGTGTGCGAGGAGGAGCAGCGCGCTCCCGCCCTCCGCCCGCTCGCCTTCCCCCCGGGCTCCTGGCACCGGGCCGCGCTGTCACATGACGCCGGCGCCGCTCGCCCTGCCAGGCTCCCCAGGCCGGCGGGGTGAGTGGCGGTGGGAGGGTCACAGCAGGGAGCGCGGCCGGGCGGGTCCCTGCCCGCGGGGTGGAGGCTCCGCCGAGGGGCCGGGGCAAGTCACCACTCACAAACAAGCGGGCACGCACTGACTACGCGCCCACCCTGCCTCCCGGGGGCAGACAGCCTCTCACAGACACTTAATTAACCCCAGCAGCCTGGGGAGGAGAGGGGAGGGGAACAGGGCCGCCCCACCGAGAAACCTGCCCGTCCAGCTCCTCCTCCCCGCCCGTGTGTCAGGCAGAGGCGTGCACCTGGCAGCAGCCCTGCGGCAGGGCGCACCCCTCCCTGCTTCCCTCCCTCCGCGTCCACCCCGGCCGACCTGCGGCGGCAGCAAAACAACAGCAACACCCAGCGCCCGGGGGGAAGGAAGGGAGGTGCTCACGCTGGGCCGCTGCCGCCGAGCTGGCTTCGCCAGCGGGGGCTGGGAAAGGGCGCGGGGCGACCGCTCCCCGGCCCTGCCGCCGCGGGCTGCCTGCGCCGCGCCCCGTCGCGCCGAGGGAGGTGGCGGGGCCGGGCGGGGCGAGGGCCGGAGCGCGGCAGGCGTGGGGCAGAGGTGTCGGCGCGGCTCCGCCCCGGCTTGGCGGCTCGCCCGCCGGGACCGCCGGCTGCTGAGGCCCGTGCCGGGGTGGTTTTTATGGCTGTGCTCAGCCCGTCGTGCCCCGGGTGCGCTGCCGCCGGAGGAAAGGGGCTGGCTGGGAGAGGCGCTGCCAGCTTCCCTCGACTCGGCCCCCGTCGCCAGAGGCGGCGATCCCCTCCCTCCCCCACCCGTGCCGCCCCTGCCTGCCCAGCCCTGCGTCTGGCACCCGCCCGGGGCAGGTGTGTGTGCGTGACCCAGCCCGCCCCTTCTCCGGGCTCCGCTCGCAGCGGGAGGGGCAGGAGTGGGGAGCGGCGCGGGGCCGCGCTGCCCGAGGGGGGGCCGCGCTGCGGGGCCGCTCCCGGCACGGGGGATGCGGGGTGCGGCGGGGCGCTGGCTCTGCCCCGGGACCGCGCTTGCTGCTCGAGACAGTTTTCAGCGAAGTGCACTGTACGCGCCCTCTATAAAATGGGAGGCACTGACAACCCCAGATAACCGAGGGACTTCACTGGGAGCAATACTTTAAAAAAAAAAAAATTTAAAAAATTTAAAAAATGTATCCTGGCTGACTGTATCAATTCCACTGGTTAGGGAAAAGTGCTGCTGCCAGTTCACTGTAGTGTGCTTACAATGGTTATAGTGTGCCGTATAAAATCATATTCTCTCCTTACTGATGTATGGTACCTAACCATGAGACCAAGGAAGAGGCAAATGCTGTGCTTGGCAAGGCCCTGTCCAGTGCTAATTGCGTGGACAGATGAAAAGCCTGCGATACTTCATGTGGACGGACAGGTCATCCTGCAGGTCTCCATTTACATGCTTTGTTTCGTAGGTAAAGTCAGTGGAAGGGGCTGAGTATTTCTGGCTCTGCAGGACCAGTCTATGTATATAACTGTCTTAATAGGACCCTAATGTAACATACCTGTTTCTTTGTATGTTTGGGTTGAAATTTCTGTTCACTTTGGTTCTTACTGACCCAGTCAATAAGGCAGTAAAAGCAAAGCAAAGAAGGAAGGGGAAAGGATGGGGGAAGTATTTTCAAACACACAGCTGTGCACACATGTTCAGTCTATGTCTTTATTCCTAGGATGTTTTAATAAATCCCCTGACTTAACTTGCTAGTCTGTATGGCTTTAAAAAAGCAAATTAAGACACCAATCTGAAGCCCTGAAGGGTATGACTCAGTGACATAACAATAAATTTTAGTATCTCCTGCTAAGTAATTACACCATATCATGTCACAACAAGGTATTGTTGAAATACTATCATGTAGCTCATATAGTGTCAATTTTTTTATTATAAGCCTGTAAAATAAACAGAATGCTGTGTTACACACATGGGCATAAAATACTTCATTAAGGCTGTGAAAAGGAGTTGCTGTAGTTTTCTTGCATGAACATGCTCAAGATAAAGTAGGTACGTCCCAGTTTGCGTTCTTTTATTCTGGGAATTAGCAGAGGTTAAACAGCTAACTGGAACCCTTAGGTCAGAGGCAGAACTGTTTTGATGTCAAATAATGAGAAATGCCAAAATATTTAGTAGTAGCCAGCATGCTGCTCCTGGTGAAGTCACTGGTTTTCTTGCTATTATCTAGCTCTGGCGTCAGGTGAACCTGTTTTAATCTGGTATAGTTTTACTGTCTTCTTGTGAAGTGGAAGAGGAGAGGGAGGATCAAGAATGATGCTTTTGCACTGATTGTACACCTCTCAGAATTTTGTTGCCTTCCTGTGTTCTTTTTTGGCAAGTTCAAATTCTGAAGGGAGCAGAATCTTACTGATTTTAGTGGAAATTGAAAAACCAGAAGGGAGAAGCTGGGAGAAGAGAGAGTCCTTGCCATCTGGTTAGCAGACCCAGCAGTTTTAACCAGGTCTGGAAGTGTTTCTAGATCAAAGGACTGGTTGATGGCAGCCCTTAACATCTTCCAGCACAACACCTCTTCCATCTCTGCTCTAACCATCATCCCCACAGAATGCTTCTGTCTCAAAATGGAAGAAAGAAAAGTGGTATGTAAGTCCTTGGTATTGAAAAAAAAAGGAATAATGCTGCTCGGGTGTCCTTTGGTTTGTAGCACCTGCCATGAGCCCTTGCAACAAGGTGCAGCATTTAACATGATGGGGCCTTGAGGATCCATAATCCCAAGCATTAGGAAGAGTGTTGGCACGTGCAACTTTCTGATATAAGCAGACAGGAGGTGTTATGTAGAGTGGGTTGAGGGGAACGTATGGATCTCTGGTGTGAACAAATCAGTATTAAAATGTTAAATGAAAGGGTATAATATGTTCAGATGTCTGTTAAAAGCCCAAATCCAGCTATTTGTCAAAATGAACTCTTACTACATTCAGCTAAATTGCCACTGTGATAAATGTGACTGTTCTGTCACATTTCTGACATATTCTGCTTCCCAAAAATCAGTTAAAAAAAATAAAAGAAATACTTAAGAATTCTGTGTACTTTTTAATTCCTAAATTCAACTTCAGGTTATGAGGTGAATTGGAAGTAGTTTGCTGGATCCAAGCAATACAATTGTTAAGCTGGCATTTCTTCCAAGTTGTTCTGTGTTACAAAATGTAATAGATGTATAGTCAGTGAGTGGTATTTATGCAGGGAAAATGTCCATTGCAATCAGTGGGCTTTTTCCTTAGTCTACAGATACATGTTTTAAGGTTTTGGAGATCTGTGTATAAACTTACTGTGTTCTGCAGAGTTTCAGGTCAGATAGTCACCTCACACATCTAGTACTCACTGAACAGCTTCTGGAAGGAAGGAGTGAGAGGTCATCACATAGCCAGGAATATTCATTACTTTTGTTAAACACCGTTCACATTTTGGAAGAACCATAAATTTCACACTTAAAATGCTATTAATTTATTGCACCCCAAATGTTTAATCTCCACAGTATGGTGAGGATACATGCTCTAAGTCCAAGCTGTTAGAAATGTAGACGTTGAGGCAGTATGAATTTGAATAGAAGCTTAAATGACTTAAAAGCTTAGGTATGTTTGCGCTGCAGTCACAGACATACCTGAGCTGGTTTAAAACTAGTCAGCTGGGGAACTGGTAACAATCTAGCTGTGGCAGTGTGGACCTTGTAGCTGGAAAACATGCCCAAAAAGCTAGGTAAATACTTGAGTGGTTAGGCTGGCCTGAGCTCAATGGCCAGACTACTACCAGTGCCCAAGACAGGTAATTTAAAGCTTGCCTGGCTGTATGTACACAGTATTGCAGTCACATCACTTGTGACTATAGCATAGACATCTCCTGTGAATCCTGTGACTCAGCCTTGTCTTCTGGCAGATGGTTCCCATGCTGTTCTGGGAGTTTTGTGGCTAGTGTCAATTCAGCGGTCCATGGGAAAGGACTTTGAAGGTATTTAAAAGCTCTCAGCACAACGTCAGATGCACCTTCATTGCATTCAAACTTCCCATGTTGTAACGGTGGGCTCTCATCTTGTAGCCACTTGAGCACGTGAGCAACCTGTGAGTCAATCTGCATGTCTGCATAATTGGGACCTTCTTGTTTGCTTGGAGGAAGGGCAAGGCAAGGGTGAGTAGCCAGGCTTCCTGGCTCTGTCATCCAGGTGTGGACAAGAGGAAACCACTGGAGGAGCTTGGGCAGAACTGGTATTGAGGTGCATGGGGCCTAGGGCTGTGGCTACTGTGTGAACCCCTCCCTGCCCCCCTCCTGCCCACACGTGGATGATGAGTCTTGCTGCCTGACCTGGCCCAGGTTCCTCCTCCTCCTCCCTGTCCCTTCCTGTGGCCCTTGGACCAAGACAACTACTGTAGTTCCTCATCCCTGAAATGAATACACATTTTGTGCAGAAACAAATTTCAAACACCACAAAACAAGGTTCTTTTGTGTTCACCGCCTCACACAAGGAAAGGATGGATGACTGCTCTTTCTAGTTAAAACCACCAAGTCACACATGACTGCTTTTAACAAAAATCAGCCCTCTGAGGGCCAGCCCTCAAGCCCACTGCAGCAATCAAAATTACAGAGAAAACATGTGGGGACTGGGATGTTGTGTGTGTTCAATTTCTTGTTATATGTTGATGTTTTTAAGAACAGGCATGATTTTGTTTCAGGTGCAATGACTACTGAAGGCTGCTGAGCTTGAATTTCATTATTTGAAGTGTAGGAAGATGGTTGAATTTAGTAGTGATGTCCAAGATGTAGTTGAGAGACACTTGAAGTTTTCATAGCAGAAAGAATAACAACAATTTTGGATGCAGGAGCAGATATGTATGTGTGAAGATTGATGGGTTTGGAGACCAAATCTTCATCAAGCTTATGATGATGGATGACGTTATAATTGAGAATGATCTTGTCTAGGTGCCCTGTCTCTTAATACTGTTCTTGAGCTTTATTTCTCTAATTATGTTTTTCCTCAGTAGTGGGGCTGGAATCTCTCCTCAGAGTATATAACAGGAAACAGAAAGATGATGTGGTTCTTCTCTTGTGCAAAAATATATGCAGTCAGTGGTTTGGTTATAAAAGGTTTGTTGCTTTTAGTCTATGTTCAGTGGTCCTTCCCAACAGAAAGCAATGGAAAACACATGGATAAGAAGTGAGTTACTCTGTTGACTTTTACTGTATAATGATTTGTTCTGTGTTCCAAAATATGCTCTGGAAGTCTTGAAATGATGGTGTATTGTGTTTGCATGGCCAGGTTTTGATAGTGGGGGACTACAGAGGTGGCTTCTGTGAGAAGCTGCCAGAAGCTTCCCCCATGTCCAGCAGAGCCAATGCCAAATGGCTCCAGGACAGCCGTGCTGCTGGCCAAGCCTGGGCCAATTAGAAATGGCAGTAACGACTCTGTGATAACATATCTAAGAAGGAAGAAAGTTATTGTGCAGATGTAACTGTGGCCAGAGAAGAGTGGGGCAAGAATATGTGAAAGGAACAACTCTGCAGACACCCAGGTCAGTGGAGCAGGAGGAGCAGGAGGTGCTCCAGGCACCGGAGCTGAGATTCCCCTGCAGCCCATGGTGCAGACCATGGTGAAGCAGCTGTGCCCCTGCAGCCCATGGAGGACCACGGGGATGCTGAGATCCACCTGCAGCCCGTGGAAGAGTCCCACACTGGAGCAGGTGGATGCCTGAGACAAAGCTGTGACCCCCATGGGAGACTTGTCCTGGAGCAAGGTCCTGGCAGGGACCTGCAGACCCATGGAGAGAGAAGCCCATGCTGGGTCAGGTTTGCTGGTAGGACTTGGAACCCCTTGGGGGACCCACGCTAGAACAGCCTGTCCTAGAAGGACTGCACCCCGTGGAAGAGTGACCTGTGTTGCAGCAGCCTGTGGAGAACTGTTGCCTGTGAGATGGACTCAACACTGGAGAACTGTCTCCTGTGGGAGGGAGCAGGGGAAGGACTGCTTTCCCTGAGCAGTGGCAGAAGCAACGTGTGATGAACTCGTAATCTTCATTGCCTGTCTCTCTGCGCTGCTGGGAGAGGAGGTAGAGCTGGGAAGGAGGGAGGGGTAAGGGAATGTGTTTTTAAGGTCTTATGTTACTTCTCATTATCCTGCTCTGATTTTGTTAACAATAAATTCAGTTAACATCTAAAATTCAAGCCTGTTTTGCCCATGACAGTATTTGGTGAGTGGTCTCTCTCTGTCCTTAACTCATGAGCCCTTCGTGGTATTTTCTCTCCCTTGTCCAGCTGTGGAGGGGAACGATAGAGCAGCTTTGGTGGGTGCCTGGCATCCAGCCAGGGTCAACCCATGGTAGATGGGAAATTGAGGGAAGTAATTCTGCTCTTTGCTATTCTCAGAAAATCTTATAAGGCATCAGTTAGATAGAAAGTGGAATTGTTAACAGATCAAAGTTGACTTTGCTGTGCAAAAAGTAACTTAGATGTGTCTGTTTATGTCTACTAAGAGTCCATATCATGTAAAAGTCATTTGACTTTGCTCAGTTAAGCAGCTCAGTGGAGTAGTGCCAGGTTACTCCTAGGGGAAAACCAGGTCTTGGATATTCCAGGAGATAGTTACGGCTATCTAAGTGCAGTAGTCTATAGTTAAAGCTGCTAGACGTTCAGTTATTACTTATTTGCTTGACTGATGGGAAAATATATACATTTTAAGCTATTTTCTTGAGGAGTTTTTTTGTTTAATTTAAGAATTTATTTCCCTGTTTTGTTGTGTTCTATTATGCATGGCTTTATATAACTTGAGTAGGAGACAGATTGATCTTTGGCAGTTTCATATATCCAGAGATCACAGGTTTTTATGTGTCCTGCAAGAATGGAGGAACAATTTTGGGTTTAATTTGGCCAATTGTCTTAAAATATGGAGGATGTTAACACTCCTTTCACATTTGGGGACTTGGTTTGCCTGTGTAGTTTAGGATATACTGTCAGGAATTAGAGTCCAGTTCAGGTCTGATGTAACTCTATTGACTTACTGGAATTTCCACAGTCACAAATGACTCATAATGCTCAATATTTAAAAACAAACTCCAAAAGCATGCAATTTTGGGAAACAATGTTTGGTTTGGTTTGTTGTTTTGGTTTTTTTTTTCCTTGCAAAGCTGGTATTGTATGAAAAAGATATACTAGAAGGATTTGAAAAGTTAATGTAGAACTAAAAAATGTTGTACCTCTTTTATGCTAATGTTATTGAATGCTTACTGAAAAGTTAGCACATTTCTTTGCTGAATTGTGAGGCCATGAAATGACTTATCAGACAAAATGTAGAATTTAATGCATTTGACTGAAGAATGTACTGAAATTGGTAAAATATTGGTTCCTTCTCTTGCTGTTTGAAAGACCTTTGCAGACTCTGACCAGTTTGAACTAGCTACCATCTTTAGTTGATTTGTGTAAGTTAAAAATATCACTGTATAAAAAAAGTATTTCAGTAAAGGCTGTGGCATCCTGGAGAAGAAATGTTGTCAGGAGACCTAAGAGCAGCCTCCTGAGCATTGGACATTACTGAGGAGCACACTGTGGAAATGGGAGACAGTGGTTTCCTAAAAATGAGGGAGTGGGGGAGGGGAATTCTAGCCAAAATGAGAATAAACATTGTTTTGTTGTGAAGTTTTGGAACAAGTTGCCCAGAGAGGCTCTGAAATGTTTTCGAAAGGTTTTCAGGATCTGACTGGAAAAAGTCTAGAGAAATCCGTTCTAAACTCAGAACCTGTTCTGAACAGGAGTTTGGACTAAACCACCTCCTGAGGTCCTTTCCAGTCTGACCAACCGTGTGATTCTTTGCTTCTGCATTAAGTACCACTGTTCGGGGAAGATAAGGATCATTATGTATACTTTAAAATCAGGCTGTTCATGGCAACTTCTAGGTATAAAATGTTGTGCTTGTTAGAAAGAAAACCTGAATGAGAACAAATTGCAAGTTAAAATTATCATAATGCAGGCATTAACAACAAAGTAAAGGAATAGCCAGTGGCTACTGTCTTACATACCTGTATGTAGTACTATATGCTCCAGCAAGAATGGCATCTGTTGGTTAAAAGCTGAGAACAAGTGCTGTTCCCTATTTTAACCAGCAATAATATTATTTTTTATTTTACTGCATGTTCTAAGTATTAAAAGCAAAAAAAAAAAAATTCTAGGAAAATACATAATCTCAAAAGTTTTAAAAAATTTTATCAGCATGTCTATTTTTTTTTAATGTAACTTCTGTTTTCATGATATTCGAAATTACTTTTGTAAGGCAATGATATTTAGAATTTCAGTGTATATAAAAAAAAGATTAAGGGGTGATATCAACTATAGTGTGAAATATATACCTCTTCTATGAAATTTAATTTCTTTGCCTTCTACACAGATAGCTAATAATGCCATTATTGATCCACCTATTTTAATGAAAAATTATTTGACAGAAAATTTTTAATTACATACTTAGAAATACAGTTTCTGCAGTAAGGAAAATATATGTCTCTATCTGCAGAGCAAAATTCTATACTCATAAATTAATGGGAGAAAATGCCTGTTTGATGACTATTGCTTTGACCACCTGTACCTCACATGTCCAACTACAGTATGAAGGCTAGATGAAATTTCACTTATACAGTATGGGTATATTGAGACAGTACAGCCAGCAGAAACTTGAGGTGAGGATTATCTTGTAGGTCTGGTTTTTCATCCTAGCTAGGGTGTGTAACCTTAATAAGTAAGCCAAATAATTACTTATTTACAGATTCAGCAAATAGTAAGGTCACACTGGCATTTCTGAGCAAAGAACGACACTGAACTGATTGGTTAAAGTGGCCTGAATTTGTTTGAAATACTCCAGTAGTAGTTATATTCAAGCAAAATCCTATGGGATTGTAAAAGAAAAGGTAGTCAGATAGAAGGGGATGTGGCATTCAGAACATCCAAAGTCATGGAGGGGGGGTTACTACATAGGTATCCTGTCCACAGCTCAGTTTATGGTTCAGGATTTCATTAAGAAAGTGAGTGACATTAAAATGATGTGAAAGTAAAGAAACTATTTCACAATATGTGCAAGTCTTTCAGTTGTTCTCATAGCTTCTCCACTGCAACAGGAAAAGCATTTGTACAGAATATTTTGCCAAACACTTTCAAAATTTTTCATTAATCTGATAAAACAATCACCAGAAAAACATCTACCAGTCTAAGCTTTGAGGGAAAACTCACCATTTCTGTTCCTTAATCTACATCACTTCATGCTAGTATTACGTTTTCAAAAAAGACCAGGTTCTTTTTAAGTCCTCGGGTTTTCAGTGTGTATCTCGAAACAGTTTTGAAGGAATCAGTTTGTCAAAAATTGGGAGCCATGGTTCAGCTGCAGCTGGTAACAAGGTACGACACAGCTGCTTGCTGCGCCCTGGCCCCCAGCGTGATGGGGAGAAGAATTGGGGGGAAAAGGTAAAACCTGTGGGTTGAGATAGGAACAGCCTAATCATAGGAATAAAATATAATAATAATAATATTATAGTAATTGTAATGAAAAGGGAGGCAACAAAAAGAAGAGACAGCAAAATAAAACCTAAGAAACACAAATGATGAACACTATAATTGTTCATCACCTGCTGACGAATGCCAGGCCTATCCCTGAGCAGCAATTCACCCCTCCCCCACACAGTTTGTATACTGAGTGTGGCACTCTGAGGTATGGAATATCTCTTTGGCCACTTTGGGCCAACTGTCCTGGCCATGCTCCCTCTGTTCTTCTTATGTACCACCTTGCTGGCAGAGGATGGGCAGCTGAAAAGTCCTTGACTTAGAGTAAGAACTGCTCAGCAACAACTAAAACATCAGTGTGTTATCAACATTATTCTCATACTAAATCCAAACCCCAGCCCTGTACCAGCTATTAGGAAAAAAAATTAACTCTATCCCAGCCAAAACCAACTCCCAGGACAGTAGGGGAGGCAATACATCATAGAAATTGTTCTCTGTTGGCATTTCTCGAGGCAAACTGGGCTTTTTAAAATTTGGTTGGTTGGTTTGTGGGGTTTTTTTTTAAGGATTTTATTTTATTTTATTTTATTTTATTTTTGGTAACAGAAGGAGGAAATAGAATTGAAATGTCTGTATATATATATATATCTATGCACTACAAGCACTGGAGTCAGGACCTCCTACTTGCCTTCACAGTGGTGGATCATTTACTATCCCTCTTTGTGTTTACATGAACCCTGTTTTTTAAATGCAGTGGACCTGTATCTGACCTGTTCTACATGCTTTGGGAAAAATCTACTAACTTAAGTGTATACTTATTTCAAATGGTGTTGGAGACTTTTTCACGTACAGCACTATACTCATAGGTTGTGAAGTGTATCTAAATGGCCTTTATTTAATTAAAAGCTCCATATGGGTTAAAAGCTCTGGTATCAGTATAATTGGCAGTGACATAGAGCTGTGAGATATAAAACTGGGGGAGCAGGTATATGCGGGAAAGCTGAAACAAGGCTTCTGTTCACAAAATCTGCTAGCCTATATTACCACGTGATGTTGATTAACTCTTACTTCTGGTCCTAAATGGCTGTGCCTGATGTCTCTGTCTCATTGGGCTCTCTCCCTGTTTCACTAAAGAAGCAGCAGCATCTGCACTGGTTGTAAAGCGAGCATTTGTAGCAGTTTACAAGAAAGGCAAGATTACAACGGACACTAATTTGGGCATTTGGGCTTTTTATATGCCTGGAATGCAGGGAATTTCCATTTCAGCTCTTCTTCAGTCCTTTTCTTTAGACTTTGATGACAAGCATCAGATACTCACTAAGGGAATTTCTCTTTGCTGCAGCTCTGTGAAATAGGGAAGCATGATCACCGTTTTCAGGAAACTAGTAGTGTGGGTCGGGAAGGGTGAAAATCACAGTGTCTGAATCAGTAGATACTCTGTTAAATGTTCAAATGCCTATCTCAGTTTGGAAGTGCGGACTTAGGCTTCAATGTTTCAAGAGGTCAAGAGCTGAACCTCGCTTTGTCGAAAACATTGGGAAAGCAGTGAACCATCCTTCCCCTCTTACATGCAGGTGTCCATTTGGAGTTCAGTTGTATTTGGTGGAGCAATAGAGAATTTCTGGGCTTTGAGGATAGTGGACTTTTCCTAAGTAATTTCCTAAATTATGAACATGATGGTGAAAAAGCCAAATTAATTTATGAGTTGGTTTAGAAACTTCTTTTTTCCTACCATATGATAAAGAAATATTCATGAGTAATAGAAAAATGCCATGAGCATATTACCGTGGTTAGGTAACATTGCTCAGAGTTTGCTCTGAGGAAACTGGTGATTTTTGAACTGTGCTTATCCAGCCACCACCAGAGATCTTGGGCACAGAGACAGCAATGACACAACAACTGACTAGCTCTGCTTTTTGGGCTAGTTAGCTGGTGTGCTAACTACACCACCGACACCCTGGGCCTAGGCTTAGCTTCTTCCAAAGTTGTTGGTTTCTGTGCACATCACTGTCCTGAATAGTCCAGACAAATGCAATGTACCTTCATTCCTGTTTCCAAGCTGTGGAACGTCTGCTAGTACATGTCGCTGTCTCTCTCTGAACAAAATCTGCTGTTAGCCTTTCAATATTTCTTATGACTGTCCTATGACTAGTTTCACCCAGTCGTTCCCAGATGGTTCAGCCATGTTTTGTCCCTTATGGGCCTCAGGGCAGGCACACAGCCCCCCAGACCTGGAGAGAGGTGTGAAGGGTACCTTTCCCTCCCAGCATTTTTGCACCAAATGTTCTCTGCGTCAGATTTGCGCAGGAGGGTGTTATGTCCCTCCAGACACCCTTACCCTCGCCTCTGCAGAGGCGGGTTATGTAACTTTGTAAGGCTAAATTCCAGTATCTATAGTAACATTTAAACAGAAATAAACCAGTTCCCAAACCAGGAAAAAGTTACTGAAAACTATCCAGAAATTAGATTTTACCTCTCCTGGGCCACATCAAAACATGGGTTGTTGGATCTATATAAACTGTCAATGAAATCCTTTTCCCTACTATGTCCTTTCACAGTATGCAAGAGAGATGGAAGAGAGGAAGAGATCTTTAGAGAGGAGACAGTTGACCTGGAAGAGGAACAGGCATAGCCATGTGGCACTTTCCAAAGATCCAAAGATGCTTTCAGAAGCTTGGTAAGAGGGTTTTAGTAGGGATGGGTGTGGGAAGAGTCGTGGGAATGTTAATAATGGCTGCCTTTTAAAGGGTGTTGGTGCTGGGAGAGCACTGCTGCTCATGTGCATGTTGAAGAGTTTGTCTGGGATGTCTGAATCACATGGGACTAAGAAGAACAAGATTAGGAGAACATGAGGATGGCTTTTCAGTTTACTCTCCTCTGTCTACAATAAAGGCATGCTCTCCTCAGGCTTCTTTGGATCCCTTATGAACAGCAAAATTATTCCTGTAGTGAGCACCTCTCAAAGGAACTGCTTCAGCAAAACCTCACCAGTAAGGCATGGCAAAAGCAGATTCACATCAGTGAAGAAATTCCACCTTTGGTAGAAGTTATTTAGAAATACCATCATAAAAATCTGCTGTAAAAATTCGGAACCATAATTTCTTAAATAAATTAAAGTTTTATTTACAAATAAAATATTTTCTACATAAACATGCTGTATTTATTTCTGCAGTTATCAGATCTGTTCTGTCATCTCTTTGGGGCAAAAAGTATCCAAAGTCTTCCTTTGGCCTCTTCCATTGTGCCTGCTGCCATGTCTCCTCTTTATGAAGCAGTGGCAGAGTACATCTGGAGAGGGCAATATATTGTGCATAATTCTAATGAAAGGCCTGGACAAACTGCTACTGGTCAAGTGTGTATTCAATGAATAGCTGAAAATTTAGAATTTGGGATTTGTGGAGTCTCCAGTTTTGTACAGAATATATGTATTTTTCTCGGATAACACTAATGGCTCTTACTTTTAATGCAATTTTCAACTTTTTGGTTTTTTGTTCTTCTATGCTTGAATACTTGACTTTTTCAAAAGAAACATTATATAATTGTAGCATTATAATCTGCCACAAAGTTTCATCTCTTTTTGGAGTCTTCTTATGGCAAGTAAGAACTATAAACTCATAATACAGAAGTCTCAAATCAGAGCTTGACTTATTGGGTTTCAGAGATGATCATAAAATATGTCAGTTATTTAAGATGTAATGTGAAAATAGAAAAGGTGTTTTAATTTAAGAGTCAAGCTATCAAGCTTTAAGGAAATACTATTTTGAAAAATAGGACAGGTAAAATAACATTCATTTTCAAAACAGTTGAATTTTATTATCTTAGGGAAATAATTATAGAATTCAAAATACAAATGATTGTTTCTCTCAAAAAGGTCTATTAACTTGATTTAAAATTTGCCACTAAGTCTGAAATGTTTAAACTCTCAAATCTTCCAAAGAAAATTGTTGCAAACACCAGTCCTTTGGAGCTGAAAGTTCTCAGAAATAAGCACTTGAGAAAGTTAGAACCTCTTATATGGCCACCATCAACATAGAGAAGTCCTCAGTGACATGCTCTTTCCCCAGTACTCCAGAAACCAAGACCTACTCAGTTAATAAACTAGCTTTTAGTTACATGAATAATTAATAAAAACATCATCAATCCATTTAAACTTTATTAAGCAGTTATGAACAGGGCTGGGGAAGAGAGTTAAAGGCAAATAGAAAAAGGATCAGATGTGGAATACTTTGACCACAAAGGTTATAAATCTTTCTTCAGGTGTACAAAAAACCAAACCTAACAATAGCGATCTTGGCAGGTAGTAGTGAAGAACTGGGGGATCAGAAATTCTAGAGTGAAAAATCAACATACACACCCACTGGACCAAATTCACCCATGTGCTAACAGCCAGCAACAGCCCATTTCATGCATAAATCCTATTTGCATCCTTAAGTTGCAATAAAAGTTTAGGAGTAATTTCAAAGACACTTGAGGAGAGAGAAATTTAGTTTTGTGAAGTCTCCTACATTCTACAAGGACTTGTGTATGTGTCTAACCTAATATACTGCATATATTTCTGGTATAATAATTAATAATGTGTAAACTTAAAATGCTGGCTGTAAAGGTTAGGAAGAATTGGAACCTAAGCAAAGGAATGTAAGATATTAAGAATAAATCATAAAGTCTGTCTCTTTAAGTATGTCAGCAGTAATGGAGTAGTTAGTGTAGGCACAGGGCTTTATATATCAAAACCACTGTATGAACAATGGCCCAGATTCTAAATGCCAGTATGTCAATGGTTCCAAGGAAATGCAAGGGCCTGCTTTGATAGTGTTTCTCTTCACTCAGCTTTGTGTGTAAGAGAGTCAACTCTTTTTTTACCTCCTATAGTTTACAGATGAAGTAGCATGAGGGGGTAAGACCAGCAAAATATTCAGTTCTTAGTTCTGAAGTAATTAGACACAAATCTTGAAAAAACAGTGATTCTGTGAATACAGTCACTTCAGCTGTGCTGCACCAAGAAGTTATTTGTCCCTGCATATTTAGCATAAGATATCCTTGGGTGTGCCCAGTGATAACTGTAATTGGGAGAGAGCAAAGCACCGCAGGTCCCTTTTTATGCCAGTGGCTCTCACACTGAGGAACCTTGAAAACTCTCTTGTTTCACACAGGCTATCTGTGGAATTCCTGCCATCTATGTGCAATGAATTCAGACTGAGGTCTTAGTACTGGCTTCCTTCAATCGAGTTTTGTTATGCACTTGGCATGCTTTCACACCCAAACCTCCCATCTGCAGCCTGCACCTGCATTGCTCAATATTTAACTCAAAGATCTCTGAACTTCCTGGACCATTAAGGTGTCTCTCTGTTTGCGGCTTGCTGGTGCGGCTGTTGCTTACCATAAGAAGGGAGTTTAAATGCAGTACACCAATGTCGTTTTCCAGTTTCCTCAGTTTTGTTTCTGCTCACTGAAAAGAGCTCCTGTCTGGCATGCTGCAGCTTTTCTTCGGCATGAAGCGTGGGGCATGAAGAGCAGAGTGTAGCATTTACAACCTGAAATTAAAATGCTATTGCTTTGCATTCTTACATTTTCTGCACAGTAGCAGAGTGAGTGCAGGGTGTACTGCTGTCTTTACCACAAACAAACCCACTATTTTCTGCTCTCAGCTACTGAACTATTTGAAAAAGAGCAATTCCTTTGTCTTATGACTCTTTCTGATAAGCTGGCAATAAGAATTGTGGACTCCCATGCAGCCTCTTGTATGACACATCTGGGCTTCTCCATGACAGGCACTCCACATTCAGCAGCTCAATGGATTAGAGATACAGTAGGTATTTGCCCAGTGATTTTACAACTACATTGCACCACAAATTATTCACCCTGGCTTTATAGCCATACTTCTCCCTTCCTGATCTTGTCAGTCTTTTCAGAAGGCTAAGTCCAGCATGATAAAGTGAGAGATATATCTTTGGAGTTCCCCTGTAGGTGCATACAAATTTCTGGGGAGCTGTGTACTTAGTAAGACCAAATATTTCAAAATCAGGAGTTACTCCTAAAAATGATAAAATTGTGTGTGTGCACATGCAAATACTTCTGGGTACACTCAAATATGTGTGAATGTGTATATTATTACAGATCCACACATAGTGGCTTGCATAACCTAAGAACTTGAAGGTTCACAGGTCTGACTTTTATGTATGGAAGGTGACATAATACTTGTGAAGGCTCGAGGTCTGCTCTACACTAGAAAGTATGTTTGGAGCTGGCAAGCCTTCTACAGTTACGATCAGAGGAAAGATTGCTTTTGTTCATATCCCTTCTTTCCTGGGAAAAATACCCAAAAATCAAACCAACACTTTCCTGGTACGACTATGTCTCCACTGGAATTTTACTGAATCCAGAGCAGTAAAGTATCACTTAGAACTGCTCTGGATGTGGAACCTGACTGCTCTCTTCAAGCTGGCTTGAAGGGGTTAGGGGGTATGGACTGGCCACCCAGTGACAGAAAACCCTTTGTGTGTGACCACTTTTTTCTAGGCAAGGCACTACAAGCAATTAATAATCCGTGTAAAACTGCTGTTGATAAGTTTGCAGGCAACAAGAAGAAAGTTGTTTGTTGAAAGAGGCAGGGTTTAATGCTCTTAGCACAGGATTGTGATTGAAGATCTCCTGTCTTCATCTTGTGACTTTGACAGTGATTGTCTGTCTTTTGATAGATATTCTCTATGTGCTTCTATTTACCTTCTCTGAAATGGGCTACAAAGTTTTACTTAGCTTTTAAGAGCCAGAAATAATTAGTTTCTTTTACAAATACTGTCAAGACATAAACCATCAATCTTCAGACTCATCTACCTTTTGTTTCTGAGTATTAGGTGTCCTAGATATGCATTCAGAGGAGAGAGACCTCTCCAGAGGGTAAGACCTCCCCATGTGTCAGTGTAGGTGAAGGTTTTTCTTCTAAAAGAAATCTCCCTTTTCCAGCCATTATAGAGATAATCTAAATTATTGACTTAGGCTGACTTTTTAATGGCTGAGGTGAAGTGAAATGGACTCCATCCTAGACAGTTAATTGTTGTTTATAGACTGTGAAGAGAAGGCAGAGTTTGTGCTTCACATCTCTGGCCTCTGAAATGAAAAGACCTGCATAAATGAGGCTGATGAGTGTTTCACAAGGGAACCGAAAAAGAAGCATTCTAACCCAAATTTGAAACAATTTAAGTAAAATCTTCCATCAAAGCTGAGTTGTTTCCATGAATTAGGTGGAATGGTCTGCAGGGCTGCTTGGAGCTTTCAAGTGGAATTGGAACACAGGATCACGAAGTATTTCAACAGCTCAGGTGGCTGGCTAGGGAAGAGAAGCTACAAGGCAAGAAAAATAGCTGTTATAGATATTATCACTGCTAGGGAGCAAGGCCAGTGCAATAGTCCAAGTGCAAGCCTGCTACGTCACTGGGAAGCTAAACAGAGGGAGAGAGTTTTAGGCCATCCATCCGAGTGGACCAGCAGAGACTCAGAAGTGCTCAGAAGTGACCTCAGCTCCAGGAGGCAGAATGCCAGCCACATTACTAACACAGACTCCTTAGCCAGCTGAGCTTTTTGGCAACGCTGGTGTCAGCAATGCAAAACACGGCTTAATGAGATTGCAGAAGGAATGACAGGCGATGGCTGGAGGT
Source organism: Corvus kubaryi (assembly GCF_017639235.1). Lineage (NCBI taxonomy): Eukaryota > Metazoa > Chordata > Aves > Passeriformes > Corvidae > Corvus > Corvus kubaryi. The sequence goes on from NW_024582073.1 coordinate 9,280,960, forward strand.
GGGCAAAACTTCAGTAGACAATAGCTGCAGTTTCACCATGTGGTGACAAGGTTGCAGATAGACCAGAAAGTGACCCCTGGGTGGGACCACCTCATTCAACAGAAAGGTGGTCTTTGATGAAAACAGGCTGAAGTCAAAAACCAGGCTTGTAACACTCCAGGATTCACAGTTCATGTTAACAAACTGGCCTCTTCCTGAAAGCCAAAATTTCCAAATCCTGGCTGCTTCAACACTGCTAGTCTCTCCCACAGTCCTCTAGGTTTACTGCGTGTTCCATGCTCTCTGAGTGCTTGTGCTCAATGTGAGGCAGTTTGCAGCAGGGCTGTCACTGGGCACCACTCGGCAGAGGAGCCTGGGCAGGGATGAGACCCCACACAGCACAGTCTGGGTAACCGATGTACTGGAAGCTGCTTTTAGCGGGGACAACTACTGGCAGCATGTCTGTAGCCATAGCAAGCCAGGGTGATTTCAGGAAAAGAGTAAACATGAGTAACACTTGCCTGACAGCTCTTGATTTAAATTAAAAAGTGATTTTGAGGTGGTAGTACCTGTCAGCTATTGCAATCCTTGAAACATTGGTGATGCCTAGTGTTCTATGGATGGCTGAACCCCATTAAACTTATAGGTTATACCATACCTATAGGATTAGTACCTATTAGGTAGGATGATAGAATTCAAAAAGACATTTTGGATCATCAAGTCTGTGTCTCTCCTGTTGCAGACAACTGTATCATACAGTCCCTCTCGCTAGTTAGTTGTGTCTCTCTGTAAAGCAGTTAAGTTTCTATTTCCGCTAATTGTCTGTTTCAGAAACGAGGTTTTTTGCTGGTTAAGAATCTACATTATTGTACAAATATCAGAATTCCAATTTCCATCAAGTGTCAGCATTATCCAATAGCTGAAAAAGTTATTTTAGCTTTCTGATGTTATGCTTGATTCCATTTTCACTAATGACCTTCACTTCATTAGGTTAAACAAGTGAGCCTATTGTATTTTCATGTATGGTAGCCTATACGTTCTTTGGCTCATGCCAGTCATCTGCACTGCTTTTGCATCCTGAATTCATCCCTTCTGAACGAGTGACCAGAATTGTATACAAAATACCTCAGATTTAGGTGAAGCAATGCACATTTCCATGAATATTGTTCCATTTTTAGTGGAAACATTTTGTCTGAAATATCCCAGGACCACATTACTTAGTTCATAATTACACTTGGGTCTAATGGGTTTCCTGTGGTCTTGGTATCCTCTGTTTTCTCTTCTGTGGTTTCATTTGATAACCTCCACCATGCTGCAGGAATCCTTGATTCTAATCCCTAAACACAGGAATTAATATTACATTTCATTTATTTGTAACCTACAGGAACATTTTGTTCAATGGTGAATTTATAAACTACTTAATTAACTGTCCCTGACTGATATCAATGCAGACAGTTAATGAATTCATTATTATTTTTATTTCACATAAACAAAAAAAAAATTTGGATGTACTCAGAGTGTGTGTTGCGTAATTTATGAGACCATTAACATTTGGGTGGGTTAAAAAAAAAGATAGTAGTAGTAATATTGAGTACTAAAGGGAAATCTTTAATTTAGATTTCTAAATCCTTATACCAACGGTGTACAATTTTACTAAATTTAATTGAGTTTCATAGTTTGTCCCTTTGCAGGAGGGAGAATGTATCTACTGCATTTTTCATTCCAAACACATTAAATAACTTTTCCCCTGATAAAACCACACCTTCCTTGTGCAAGGATAACTAAGCAATAAGACAGTTTGACCAAAGTTAGCTTAATTAATACACTTCTGCAATTCAAGTATGAGAGGCTTGCAGAAAACTAGCTGGTGAAGTTCTCCAGCCTACAGATGTGCAAGGGCCAAACATTACTTTTGGTGAAGGATAGTATGCTGAGTTGTACAAAAAATGGTTTTATGGTTTTTGTGCTGTTGGAATCACCAATATTTCTCTTGTTTATTTCTATAAGAAATCCTATATTTTAGAATAAATATAGGAGGGTAAAGCTCAGGGATAGCATTTTATTTTAAGACAGTTTCCCTGGCTTTGAATGCTTGTTTTCTCAACTCTGTGGTTGTACTGATGGTATTATTTTTCTTGCCATCTCTGTGTATGCTTTATATACATAACATTCATGAAGATGCAAAAATATTACATGCAGTGCAAGAAAGGCTTATCCATTGTCTTTTTATTACTGGCAGTTCTTGAGAAATGGAAAACAGTGCTTGCTTTCTTTTTCATTCTTTTTAATTTTTTGCTCTATTTCAAGCTCAGAGATGGGGCCTTTGGGAACTATGACATTGTTTTTCCTACTTTGAGGAAAATGTAACTGTCATCCAGAAGTGCCTTATCTGCCACATTTCTCTCCCTGAAGCAATGTTTTATAGAAGTACTTGTTTATAACTGTAGAGGATCTTTGGCTACCACATACCCTCTGGCTTAAATAGTTATTCCTAGGAATCTGACCAGTCATACTTCTTTAAAAAGAAAAGCTGCCAGGTCATTTTGGTGCTAGCACTGTTTGAAAAACAAGATAAAAAGCTTTACAAAAAGAAATATTAACCAGACCAAAACAATGCCATAGTCTCCAGAAACATTTCATGCTCCAGGTGAGTTTGATGTTCACAAGAGAAGGACAAGTCTGTGGGTAAATAAGGAACTTTATTTTTTTTTCCCAGCTTTCAGTGTAGCAGATGACCAAAATCATGATCTTGATGTCCCTAGCGTCATACATTGTCTTTGCTCTGCCTCCAGTGGACTTTGTATTTTGGTTTTCTTTATCATCTTGGGTCTTTGGGATCTGTTATATACAAATACATATTGTCTTCTTTTGGGTATTAAAAAGGTTGCTACAAAAACAGATATTAACATTGGTTTGGATTTTCAAAGGCAGGAAAACGAGGTAGGTCCCCATAGGTAGCTAGGTCCACTAAATGCCATGGGAAGTTTAACTGTTAAAAACAGCAATCCTTGCCACTGTAGGCAGGGTGCCCAGGTAAGTTAAGATATATCATGTATAGCATGCTAATAGTTAAATCCATAAATGTCAGCTGGTTCAGCTCTCAGGAGAATAAGGAAATTGTGGGTAAAATATAGCTACAACTTTTGATAAGAATTAAAGTCTTTCTTTGGTTCTCTTTTTGCTGAAGAGGATCACAGATAGTCTTTTAAAAGAGGAATATGATCAGAGGCAGGGAAAAAGGAAGAGCTGACTTGCCAGCTAACGCTCTGCTGCTCTAAAGATATGCATTTTTAAGTTAAAAATCAGAAATAGATTCGGAATTTATATTGTAGCTTGAAAAGAAAGAATGAAGAATGGATTTTTTTTTCCTACAGTAGTGACACATCCAGTTTCTCAGACTTTGAGCTAACCTGTACTGTTTTTGCAGATATAGTGTCCATATCTGAAAATATCACTCCACACTTTCGAGTAAGCTATAAGCAACCGATAGTCCTGGAGGCCAGTCTGTGGGGATGAACTCTGGTGTCCCTGTGAAGCCTTAAGCTCAGAGGCTAAGAAAAAGAGTAATGACAGAAGTCCCTACAGGACAAGAACATAATTTTGCCAAGAGTAGCAGAAGAAATTGTAATGTTTAAACCAAAAATTAAATCTGAATAGCAGACATTTTTATTGAGCAATTGTACAGAGTTGAAAACAAAGGGATCTGTGTTTGCCCTCCCCTTTTTATGATTCTCTTTGAAGTTTATTTTCTGTTTAAATGAACTTGCTTACTTCCCAGAAATTCATTCCTCTTTCTATAAGTAGATTCATGAAGCAGAAATTATGTCTTCATGTTACACAAACTCCACACCCTTTGTGTTTTATTGCACTACCGGTAGTTTGGTCTTGTTCAGATGTTTGCTTGCGAAGGTGATACGGGGCTCTGGTTGTGATAGTAATTTATTACCTGTTTTATAGTTGCCATTTGGCCTCTAATTTTAAAGGTAACCTGAAATGTTTTCTTAGGAAATGTTTAGCCTTGGACTTGTGTACCCAGCCCTCTGGGATGCTCAACCGCCTCAAACTCTTCTGTGAGCACCAAGTACACTTAAATAACATTGGGGGCTGAACCAAATGCTGAATGTCTCACAAAAAGGAAAAGAAAACCGAGAAAGCTTCACCTTAATTTAACTTCTTCCACATCTTTCAAAAATTGTTAATGTTTTGCCTTGGAAGATATTTCCCAGCATTTGCAGAGTGGGTAACTGTGCAGTTCACTATGTGAGCAGTCATCAACAAATCGCTGTGTCTGAGGCAGGAAGTAAAAATGCACTGAAGGTCCCAGTGCAATGCTCCAGAGATGAGATTTCATTTCCCAGACTATGCCATCAATTTTGGGAAAACATACTTTAAAAAGTTGAGTATACTTTGAGCATAAGCCATGCCCAAAGTCTGTATGTGCGCACACTCACAAGTGCAAGAGCCCGGGTCAGATTTGTCATTATAGCTCCTTGGCCCACAGCAGTGATGTCATGTAGGTAGATCTGATCATCAAAACATCTTAAAAACACATTCCAGAATGGTTAAAGAGGGATATAATCAGTCAAGCAGCTGTCTGGAGAAAATAGTGGTGCTGTGCAAGCTACAGGCACTCTGTGGCTGGTAATAGTGGTGTGTGGGATGAGAAGCAGGGAATATACCTCTACTGGAGGCGGATCTCTGGCTGCACGCTTCCCATCTCTACTCTCTTCTACTTGCCACTTTCATTTCTTTTTGTTCTGGGATTTTTTGCTGCATAACGCAAGCAAGTTTTTGGCTTTTCCACCTTAAAAAAATCTCCATCTTTGATCTCAATTTCTTCTGTAGCTACTGCTTCTGCTTTCTCCTTTTCATGAAATTTTTAAACACCACTAGGATTTCCTCTCTTTTTTATGAGAGAACCCATTCAGTCTGCTGTTCAAGTCTTAGCTGAGTTTTAGAACCATCCTGCAATTTCAAACTTCTTTATCCTATCAGGCTTCTCTGGCACATAGTCTGGGCTCCCTTTCCACACATGGCCCTGCTCTTAGCTCTGAGTGTTTCTGCAGCACAGTCATCACTGCTCTGTGTGGGTCTTATGGAATCTGCACTTGGTCCATGTGTGCCAAAGCTTTGCACAGAGTGTGCAAAACAGTACAGCAACAACTGGACCTGAGGCTGGGTCCACAGTTTCACACATGCACATGATAAATCAGTAAACAAAAATGCGGATATTGAAAAGGACAAAACCCACAATAACATGTTGAGCTTCACATGATAATTTTGTTGAGTTTCTGCAATGTCACTGCCCTTATAAAGGCAGTTGCAAGATGCTTTTTGCATGTCACTTTGAGTGTTCCTTCTCGTATGAATGCCTGTCTAAATAATGAACTCTGGTTCTGTGCAGCACCTGTGGGAGTTACTTTCAATGGTGAGCACATGAGAGAGAGAGTGAGCACGAACACGGAGCACTTTCTGCCAAGTTCAACAGCCCATGCAGATCTTGCTGACCAAGGAGACACTGTGTGTGAGGAAGTTTATACCTTTGGTCTCACTGAGAATGAAAAAAGGGGTTTATTTCTTACCAGCTTGTACATATATCTCAGGCTGTGCTTGCACAGCAGGTGGTCGCTTAGTGTTTTTCATTCTGTCTTTCTGAGTACAGAGCAAGCAAGGATTTGTGGTTTCCTTCTTTATCAAGAACAGCAAAATCAAAACAGTAATATTCCACATGTCTCCGTTCATGGAAATGATCTTCTCAGGACTGGAGAAAAGATTTAACCATTTCAGTTTAGAAGAAACCACTTTTAAAATAAGAGTTTAATTTTAAAATAAGGGTCTTTAACCAGTGAAGTGATGTCACTGGTACTAAGTTACTTCTGCTTGGATCTGTTACCCCAGATTCATGTCATGTCTACACCATCATGTCAGTGTGTCAGCTATCTAAAAAACTAAATACCTGCTCACAAGGTGAAAGCAGTCAGGTGCCATCATTTCCAAGAGAGATACAAGTCAGTTCCAGTCCCAGATCTACATCACTGGTTAGAATGGGAATGCTCTCATTCCAGAAAATCTACCTGAAAACCAAGATTTATTATAATATAGACATTTCATGCTGATCTATCTCCATAGCTTCCACACTAGAACTGGTTCTCTATGTCCTATCTGACAGAAGCGTGAACAGAGCCATGCAGTAGTGTCCCCTTCTTTCCCCTCTCTTGGCAGCTGGTCTTCTCAGTATTTTCCTTATGATTTTCACCCTTGTGTTTTCCTCTTCCTCTACATTTCTCCAAATGTTTCTGGTATATGAACCTGAACTTCCACATAGAACTTCAAAACCAGTTTAACTGACATTGAACTTCCTAGAAATTAGGACAAATTTGGATTTAAATGGCACAAATTGGATAACTCATTTTCAGTAGAGTTGAATCTGAATTGAGATTTTGGGTCTGGGCCTGAATTTGTGTTAGATCAAATCTGAACATAGTTTTGAAAAACATACAAAGATGGAAAAATTAGACTCAAGTCCAAAGCCCTAAGCCCTGGATTTAAGTGCTCTTGTATCCAAGGTTCCATTTTCCCACAGCAGATAGATACAAAACTCAAATCTGTAGTTCTGGCTGTGGCTTATCTCATAGTTCTGTTTCACAGCTCAAATTTACATCCTTGTAATACACATTAATAGTCCTCTCTGTCCTTCTGCAAAGACATCAGATCAGATTTCAGCTCTTTCAGCATTGATGCTGGGTGTGCCACCTTGTTCTGTAAGTCACTGTGCTTGCCACGCTCGCTGCACTCTCACTGGATCGTGTGCTCAGTGTTGAGCTCCCGGGTACAGCAGCTGTAGGTGCAGGTCTGATGTTTCATATGCCACACTCCCAAACAGCCAGCAGTAAATACAAGCTCACCTGTAAGCATCATTCATGAGGTTTGGGGGCTGATTTGATTCCCACCAAAATCAGGGCAAGAAGCTCCTCTGATTGATGTAGGATCCAAACTATCAGTCTGAGGGTCTCTTAGAAATTATGATCTTTCACACAGTGTTTGTCCAATTATAATAAGGAGCAAAATGCCTCATTATATTTTCTATAAATAAAAAAGTCAGACCTTTGGGAAAATACAGTGTCTAGGACAGGAAACCACGGTAGAAGAATAAGGGTTTTTCATGTCACTGCAGTCTTAGGACACAATGTTTAACAGGCAAATTCCTGTCATGGACTATACTCCTGGGTCTGCAGTGGTTAGAAATGCCAGATTGCGGTCATAGCTTGTCTCTGGTGTGGAACTGACAGCAGTGACCTCTGAAGGGAAAAGAGATCAGGTGCTGGAGAGATGGTAAAGGGGAGAAGTGAGGAATTAAAACTAAAAGTATGTCCTGACATCTTGGTAAGTTTGGCTCAGCCATTCAGTCTAAGCTTCATTATGTGAATAAAACTCAAATCCTGAATTTTGGGACTCACACAGAAAAAATCTCTGTGGAGCACCAGACATTGATGAAGACCATCACAGTCTTGCTGTATGCATAGCAGCCTCTGCTGAAATGTAAACCCTGGAGATCTTTAAACATTGTTATTTGTTCATGATTGAAACTACACTCAGGATTAATTAACCTTTTTGCTTTCCAGCAAGATATCTGGAATTTTGCGACATCATCCTCATTTAACATTTATCTACAGAAATGAAAGAATTATGGGACTGTATTCTGTTTAAAAGTGCCAATTTGTCATGGGATAGTTTGATTTAACAACCAAGAAATTCATTGGAGTTACTAGAGACATATTTTGTAGGATTTTCCAATGTAAAAACTGATGGCTTGACCTCATTTGAGGGCTAGGGAAACAGGTTTCTCTTTAGCTGAGATGGAGTGAGCTAGATTTTACCCTTGACTGAGTTGGGAAAGCCCAGGGATCAACAACTCTAGATAGTATTTATAAAGAAAGAACTTGGGCAGCCAGCACAGCTTACTCAAAGGCTACATGAAAATTCATGGCTACTACCGTGAAAACAGGCCTAAGAAAAACATTAGTGTATCCTGTTTGATAATTTGAATTATGATTAGCAAAACGAGAGAATGCTTTTCATCCCCTTTGCTCACGAAGGCCTCTCCCATCAGGAGTAATTGGCACAGTTATCAGTGAACCAACCAGCTAAGGCATGGTACCCAGGGCACTTTGGGCAGTCAGGCACTGACAGAGGTCCCTGATTTTGGGAGAGGTGCTGATTAGGGAGGGAGTGAAAGTGGAGTTCTAAACATAGAGAGGCAGTAGGAATAGATGGTGAAGTAATAATTTTTGTGTGCCATATAGTTAGAAAATATGTGATACTATCACAGAAGGATTTCACAATTTTCCTGTGGAAAATATTTATCTTTTCCTGGATGTAGGTGTCTTCTGCAGGTTCTTCTCACAGAAGTGGGGCTTTCTGTTACAAGTGCCTTAGTTGCTCTAACACCAAAGCTGGCCCTGGACCCTGATACTGTAAGTACAACTTTTTGGGGAGCTGTTTAGCTGAGCTCAGAAGCACACATAGCCTCTCTGAATGTCCATTCTCAAGTTACTCATCAGCTGAACAAGTACAATGCAGAGCTAAAACAGTGTTTGTGTGTGTATCCACTGTGTAGTTCATATAGTATAGTTGCCTATAGAAAAAGACAGGAAAAGGAGCCCCTGTGAGTGTTGTGCATGGGAATTAGAGGCAGAATACATGCTTGAAAGTGGCATATCCAGTGGGCTAGCACAGCACTGAAATTAGGTGGCTTGAAATAGGTGACCATCTGCTACATCTCCCTTGCAAGAGCTGGAGGGATCCGTCTGCAAGAATAGTTTGGCTGGGGATTTTCTTTCTCAGCTGGGGAAGTTTCTTCCCCAGTTCTGCTGTAGTTTTTGTATGTGTTCAGAAATTAATGAATTAATGAGGTTTCCTTCCCTGAAAATGATGAAAACATAGCCAGCCATGCCACTGGCAGTGCCTCTTTGCCACACCAGTGTGCAGCTCCAGTTTTGCAATCTGATTCGTGTATGTAGACACAAGCTAAATGAACATCTGCATGCACACACAGCCAAGACCTACAGAAAAGACTGAGATTTCAAAATTCCATGTAAATTCCTAAAAATATGGCACCCTCACATAAATGTGTTTTTCCACATTTCCACATTATCATTCAAATTATGATAACCAAAATTTTGTTTTCCTGATGGTTTGTTTACCTAATAAAGGGTGTTTATGTTATTGCGCAGATTTTTATAGAAATCCTCAGAACATAACCCCCTTATTGGTATAACTGTGTGAAAGCATGAAACTGACTGGAAGTGCAGTAACAAGTAAGTTATTGATGCCCCAGAGCCACAGACTATGAACAGAACTACAACACCTCCTGGAGAAATGGGTCTGCTGCTGAAAAAGTTTTAGTTCATAGAAATGGCACATTTGTACATCCACAGTCTCGCAGACGAGTATTCAGGCATTTGCAAAAGGATACAGGACTTAAGACATTTAACTCTGATGGTCGAGCTCCTGCTAGTTGTGATCTACAGATGATTCTTCTTACATGATTAAAAAAAAAAAGGGAAAATGTAAAAGAAGCCTTTTAAGCCTTGGAGGAAGGCTGAAGGGGAAAAATCAAGGCTACCAACTGCAGCTCTTGAAGTCTGCTGAGTTTAAAGATCTTAGTGAAGCCAATGAAGATTGTCACAGGAAAACAAGAGAAGATCTGCAAAAAAGCTGGTAACACACAGATTTGAAACTGAATCATGAGAAAAAGAGGCTTAGCTTGATGCTGTTGAGATGAATAAACCCCTGAGGCAATTAACTTTTTACGTTCAGAGGTGTGAACGAGTCAGATTTTTTAGGGAGAGGTAGCGTCTTTTGCTCAAATAGCACATGATATTGCAGACTGGGGATGGAACCACAAAGGTAAGAGAGAAAAAGTAGGAATGAGAGCGGGGGAAGGGGAATGTAATGTTCACTGCAAGAGTAGGGTAACCGGGGCTGGGAATCAACAGCAAGCAGCAAATACAATCTTTTCTGAGAACCACTGGGAGGGAGGGCTGAGGATGCAGTGAGCTGGCAGTGAACCAACAGCTGAGGAAATGGTGGAAGAAGAAAGGGTTGAATTCGTGGAAAATTAGTTTTCTTTCTCTGGGAGAGAGGTTGTTTTGTTTTTGACAGTCTCATTTGAACAGAAAGAGGAATTTGCCATCTGTGGAGACATCACTTCCAGAAAATCTTAACCTTTTCCTGACCGACTGTGGAGCAGCAGCTGCTTCAGACACTAACTGTGCAGTAGCCTCAGTCACTCTCATTTTTTACTACCACGAGTTTGAAACGTCAGGGGTCTTTATAACTTTGTGATACAGAGACTTTCAGTTCTTCTAACATGACCTTTAGTGGCATTACACCACTGGAAGCACAAATCTCCTTTCTTGGCCGTAACTCGCATCCATAAATGGTGTATGCTTACACCCAGGGACATAATGCACAGTGTCACAGCTTTTCATGCAGCGAGGACTGATTGCTAGGATCTCTGGGAAGCTAATTTCATTACGTGTCCTCCATAGTTTGAAGTAAGAAAGTTACATTATTTATGTCCTTTTTGTTTGTCACACTTGGGGTGCTCAAATAGCCTGAGTGATGAGTGGCCTGGAGGGAAATCGGTAAGTATCAGTTGTGCCATAGAGTCAGGTGAGCAGTGCAGCAAACTAATAGTTAAATTTGAATTACAGTAAATCATGCTAGGGTGGCACAGGAAAATAAAAGCCAGCAAGAAGGGCTAATTCTAAAAATAAAGCAGAAGTTGTTTGTTAGGGTGGTCTGGAAAGAAACACGGTAGTAAAATTTGTAGATGCCATTTTGTGAAACATTACAGGAATGTGTAGCAAACATGAAGAATTCACTGCTTTATTGTGATGAAAGGAAAACCATGGCTCAGTAAAATAGGAGTTGTATTCCTCATATTCCTCAAAGATACTTGCTTTTGGATGAATAGCTGAAGAGAACTGATATAAAGTTTTGAAACTGAACTTTCCCTTTGAAAAATGCTGCTCCACAAGGTACAAGATGTATTTCACAAAGAAGAATGTTGAAAATAAATGGCTTTTTCAATGGGAAAATTTCAAACAAATTCAAAATTGAATTGTGATGTTCCATTTGGATATTCTCTCCTTGTTTTATTTTGATTCCCCTGCATCACTTTTCCTGAATTTTTAATGTTGGTATTCTTGTTGTATTTCCATATGTATTTATATTTTATTTATGTTCATGCATGTATGTGCATGTGTGTATTATGTGATGATCTTTTAGCACTATTAGCATTTTTTACTAATTGAAATATTTTTGATTTTTCCTGTAAAATATATGAACTGTATTTTTCATCTCAAATCTGGTTGAAAACACACTCTAGCATGCTGGAAATTCCCCATGTCTAAATGAACTCCATTTCCTGAGAAGCTGTGCTGCCAGCTGATAATTTGGTTGGAAATCATCTCTCCAACATCTACATTTGTGCTCAGGTTGTTGGTTTTTTTTAATAGGTAATGGTTATTTTCTTGTCCTTGAATTTTCTTAAATACTTTATTGCTACTTTCCCATGATAGTTACAGTGATGTGAAAAATCCTCAAAACCTGTTAACTAGTGCTTCTGCAACTGAAATATAGTAACTGGCCATAAACTCACAGCATCATGGAGTAATTGAGGTGGGACCTCTGGATATTGTGTAGTCCACCCCCCGTGCCCTGCTCTGAGCAGGTCAGCTGGAGCTGGTTGCTCAGACCATGTTTAAATACCTCCAAGGATGGAGACTCCACAGCCTCTCTGGGCAACCTGTGCTAGTGCTTGGTTCCCTTCATAGTGCAAGCAATTTCCTTGTATCTAATTGGAATTTCCCATGTTGGAGCATGTGTCTCTCATCCTGCCCCTGTGCATCTCCAAGGAGAGCCTGACTCTGTCCTCTCTGCACACTCCCATGCAACAGCTGCTGTTTTTACTGGGCATCTCAACCACTTAGCTGCACCCAGACTGTACTCTGCTGCCTTCCAGCCTGCACAGTAGCTGCAGCTCAGGCTGTGCTGACAGGTGTGGAGTGGCAACTTATGAAATACAATAATATGATTGTAAACACTTGTTGGATCATATCATCAGCTCTGCTGTTATCTCTTACAAGATAATAAAAGATAAACCTTTATCCAGGGTTTGAATCCATTGATTTTTACCCAGTATGGATGAAGGACTTCAGATGGTGCTGTGTGTTTTGCAAACAGAGTAGGTCTGTGTCTGCTCAGAGAGTACTGTGGTTTACTATCTGGACGGAGTCATTGGGCTTCTGGAGGAACCTACAAACTTAGGCAAAAAAGTATTTTTAACCAGTCGATAGTTATCTGGGATTCCTCACATTTTTTATCTAGGGGGGTTGGTTTGGTAATTCAAGAATAGTACACTTAACCTGAAAGAAAATATGTGTATGGCAAGGATTCTCACCAGTTATCACATCCAGCTACTCTTCTTTTGTCAGTTTAAGAAATATTTGGATTAGAAAAGGGGCACAACCATTAGGTGCTGGCTGGCAAAAGGCTTTGCTGGGCTCTCTGAGGCTCATGTGGAGCCCTGAAGAGGAATGGTGTGATGGCAGCAAAGATAGGTGCAGGCTGAACAACAGGAGGGGTGGTTGGCAGGAAGGGCTGTCCCCAGAGCACTGATTCAGCAGCCAGAAGCTAATTGTGCAAGAGGAATGGCACTTTTAAGGTGTTTACATTCTCTTATCAGACCTGTCAGTGTAAACAATGCCTTTGTCAGCCGTATGGCTGTAACCAAAAAGCTTTGCAAATGCAGTGCAAGGACTGTCTGGACCTCCTGTAGCAAGGTAAATCATGATGTTTGAACCCTTGGAAGTCCTTAGGAAAGGGACAGGAGAGATATGATTCTGCCATGGTCAGAAAATTGCTTCATCCTATTTCATCTAATTTCAACCTTCATGGCTCTATTACCTTCAGAGAACCCATGCTGATTTAAGATCTTGTTCAGAGTACCCAAATGCTCTAAGAAGTGCTGTAGTTAAGCATTATACTCTTGTATAAGTTTTCACATCATGAAAACTTTTAAACGATACATGTAATTAAAATTATATATGTATGTATATTTGCATTATATAGTTCTTTAAGAGCCTCTTTCAGGCCACTTACAGCAACAGGTTTAACTTCTAGGAGCAAACACAGAAAATACTAGTGAAAAAAAAGAGGCAGAGAGGAGATTTGTGATTTGAAAGCTTTTAACTTATAAGATGAGGAGTTTTCATTCCTGCTCCAGTCTCACACAGGAATCTGGAGAAGGAAACAAAAATATTACACTTCTTTTCCAACCAGAAATGAGTTTTCAAACAGAATGTAAACACCTAAGTCTCTGCTTACAGCCTCAAAAATACTTTGCATTATATGCTCCAGTAAGACAATTAGATTCCCCAAATCAGTAATTAGTCTTGAGAAATTTAAGCTTGAGTATCAAGTCCCAGAATCAATGTGAGGTGACTGAAGTGATAAAGATTTACATTTCCTTTTTAGTCTTTGTGCATCTTTTCAAAATGTAATTGAATTAACAGCTGAATACAATAAATTGCTTATAGCAATAAAGCTACCCCACTGTATAAGCTGTGATACACCCCCGCTCTGAATAACATGCTCTTCTCAAAAAGGGTACAGTCATATTATAAAAGGTATAGAGAAGGTGAAGAAATATCACTTAAGATATGGAATAGCTTTCATATCAGAAACACTTCAGTAGACCAAGATCCCTGAGCCCAAGGAGAGATAACTGAGGGAGGATAAACTAACAGTTGATAAACGGAGCAGAAGGGAGAAAATGTGCGTGGGTTGAACTGCTTACTGTTTCTTGTGGTACAAGATTTAGGTGGGATCAAATGAAATCATCCGGTGGGAAATTCAAACAAAATTAATAAAAGGAGATGAAACCATGTGACATGTTGCTAAAATAGAATTAATTGGCATCGGGTATTGTGGACACTGGGGGCCTCTGGGGTTTCAAAAAGTAATTAAATTAAAGTAGAAAGTTAAGCATCAAGCACACTGAGAGCTCTGAAAGGATGCAGCAAGCCAAAGCAATACTTAAGCAATTCAATTTATTCAGTACAGAACTTTTTAGCATCATATTCAATAACACATTTATTCTCTTTTCTCTTTTTTTATCCTTAACCCACATCCTGTTTTAAAATCGAGCTGCTCAGGACAGGGACTATCCTGTATGTTTGTTCAATACTTCTGAATTCATGTTCTGTAAAGTGACAAATGTTTTTGTGGTACTTTCTAAACGATAAGCAATTCTCCCCACTAGTGCCTGACCGGTGTGTACCTGGCTGCTTTTCAGAAGGAAAACAGCGTAAGTAAAAATACCTTGAGTCGAGTCAACAGCAGATCCAAGAAACAGTGATATCACTGTTATGCTTGTCTTTTTTGCGTGTCTGCTGACAACTTGACAGGGAGCAGGGAGCAGGGAGCTGACTGAATGTAAGAGATATCACTGCACCTAATACAAAAAGGTGAACCATTATGCCAAATGCAAATAAATATCTTTGCAAATTTTGCTATAATGACAGCGAGTGAAGCTACAAACCTTGTCACACAGATGTAAACACTTTCAAGAGAAAAGTATCAATTTTACAGAAACTGAATTTCCACCCATGCCACGGAATCTTTCTCAAGGCTAGGTGCAGATTATTATTGTTGAGGTGCCTGTGGCAGTTTGGCAGTTTGGGTGGGAGACACAGAGAGCATCTCCTGGATAACACTGACACAAATAAGCAGCCTGAGAAGCTGCTCTGCTGTGGCAGCTGCCTGCCAGTCACAGACATCTTCAGGCCCTGTCCTTTAAAACACTGTCAGTGAGTGGAGGATGAGCTACACCTCTTCAAAAAGCTTTCTTGAAACAATCATAAACAAATAAAACACATCTAACTTGCATACTACCATGTGAGTAAGCCTGGGGAAATAAGTTATGTAAGAGAAAAATGTTCTAAATGAACCCCGACAGCTTAACCTCATTTTTGGTAGCTGTTTATAAAGAGCCTTGTGGCTGTACTATTGAAGATGATTAAAGGAATTTTTTTCACCCCCAAATGAGGTGTTTCTTTGATTGAAAAGGTTAAGGAAATAGAGTTAAGGACCTTCAGGTCCCATAATCTTGAGCAAGCTCCAGTGCAGATATCTGGCACCCTGTTCTATGGCAGAGAAGGTCTTCATTACTGTATTGAGCCATGGCAGCCATAATAATAGAGTTCAAGCACTAAAACCTGCTTATGTTGGTGCTACCTGAACAGTCTAATGCTGTACCCCTCCTGGAGGGGCCTGATCATTTTTAAAATGCCAACAGAAGTCCTCTCCCTGAGCAGACAAATCCCCTTGCCTTCCCCCAAGTTTTATTTTTAAGTGCCAGCAATTAACTTGTAATTATCAATGAACAGAAGCACCACTGAAAGACAGTATGTTGCTTCCTTGAAGGGAAATAATTTACTGAAGTCTTGGCTTTAGGCAGATGACTTTATAAACTGCTCTTGCTATTTCTTCAGTACAGTATATACAGATTAGCTGTGGTTTGTAATCTGCAAGGGCGTTATTGTTTGCATTATCCACATAAATCTTCCAGCATCTGTGTATTTCATAAGGGTAAAAACATTTCTGCCTATTACAAGAACACGACTATTGTAATAAACTCATGTTATGACAGACTGTAATTACTGCAAGCAGTCTCCCCAAAGCCTACAGCCAGGGTGTTGCACTGAAACAAGAATATTTCCAGCAGCCTAGAGAGGATCAGCAGATCATGATCAAGCTGCACAACATCGCATATTTGCTGTCGGTCCTGCCTCGCCGTAGGGACGGGTGACCAACAGCCCAATTCCCCAGGGCTAAGTTTGCTGCCCTTTGCCCACTGCTTGTGGAGAAGGCCAGGGCGGAGCTCTCCGGCCGCGGGGCCGCGGGGCTGCTGCCGAGGGAGGGGACGGGATGTGCAATGCCCTTGGGCACACACGCCCGCAGAGGCGCACACGCACCCAACGCACCGGCTCTGCCTGCAGTGGGCCGGAACAAGCTCCCACCAATCAATTGGGACATGAAGCACTAAGTGCTGAAGTTAAATATTTCTAAAATCGCTCCCCAGAGCATTATGAAGTTGTCGGAGTGATTCTCTGAACTACCAGTGAGCTCGGCACGCTCAGACGTCTTGCAGAGATCTGCAAAGATCTGTGCTAGTGCTTGAAAATTGCACCAGATCGAACCAGGAACCTGCTTTGATCTCACATAAAATCGTAGAGGGGCTATTGTGGCATGCAAATAGTGAGCAGAAAATTTAGTTGCATGATTTATGCTCAGCCATGAAGTTGTATGGTAGTTAGATTTCGATTTGGTAGCAGTATCTCCCCCCTACACTTCCAGATTAGAAACTGGGCTAAGAATTGGCTCCTCCAGCCAACTGTTAGACTTCTGAAAAGCACTTTTCCCCATGACATGGATTTCAAAAAGTGCCTGACACAAAAGCAGTACAACCCTACTGCATTAAATGAATTAAAAATTTCTTAATTGATAGCTCTCAAAGAACAAGATTTTAAAGGCTTTATTATAAGAAGAAGCCATTTGTAATACTGATTGGTTTTGCCTTCAATTTCCATGAATCTGTGACTATTTGCCGGGCCTTTAGTTTTTTCTTTGGAAACCTCTCAGGCTGTAAATCCATGACTACTAACACTGGATCCGTGTTTGACTGGATCTCCCAGAAATACATGTTTGATTCAGATCAGGTGTGGCACAGGATCACACTTCTGTGTAATCACCCCAAGCACATTTATGTTGCCTCTCTGTGCTGGCCTGGCTGGTGAAAATCTGGACGGGATCAAGCAGGCACGGTAATGGGTCAGGCATAAAGCTTGCAGGTACCAGTTGAAGTGAACCCAACAGGGATTTTTTGGTACTATCTGAATTGTCAGAGTGAGTTTATACTATATCAGTGCTTTGCAGATGGGTTTCTGGTATTTGTGATCCCAATCAATCCAGATATACACAGCTTTTTTCACACCAGCAGTAACAGCCTTAAGTGTAAAGGCTGTATTTCTCAGATCTTTGATCTCAGGATAAGGGCAGACACATTGCCTTGTCTTGCCATGGCAAGGTTGTACAGGAAAAAAACCCCCACCAGTCTAACCCTCTGTTCCTGCTTGATACTGTGAGTGAAGTATTACAAAGAATGTAGAAAGAAGAATATTTCCTTTCTGCTTATTTTTGTTTTATTCAATTTTTATTAAGTGTGACTATATATTTGAAATATCATTTTGTCAGCTCTTTTCCCTTACCGCTCCCAGAACAACAAAGAAGGAAAACAAAACAACCTCCCCCATGAGGGAGCTGATTCTCCAGCAGAGGAAAGGTGGCCTTATGTTTTATATCTGTTTCATGTATACTACATTCCACTAATATTCAGCCAAGTGGCACACAGAAGACATGCCACTGACAGAGGAATGGGAGTGGACTAAGCAGGAAAGTGGTGGAAGAGGAAAGGAGTGATGGATAAAAGCTAACCTGCTCCTAACTAAAGCTAGGGACAGGGTTTTGTGCAATGGTTTGAGCAGAAGCTGTTTTTGCCCGCTGGACTTAATTTCAAGTTCTGCCTCTCTGTGGTAAAGGGGTTCCTGTGACCCCAGACTGGTTCTTGAGGGTGGCTGAAGAGGTCAAGAGAGGACCAGGAACCCCAGGGTGTGCTAAATCAGAGGCTGGCACAGGTGCTGACCTGCCTTTTGCAGCAGGGCTGGGAGCATGCAGCTGCCCGCAGTCAGCCACACCTGCCGTAGGTGAGGCATTGCTGCAGCCAGGAGCTGAACTGAGTTTATCCACCCTGTTTTTCTAATAGCTACATGTCCCTCTTCATTCCTGTAATGTGCTACTTGTTCCATTGCCACATGCAATGGGAGCTCCTCCTTGCTTCTCCTGCTTCAGGGTGTTTTTAAAGGCCTATCACCAAACTGTGATAAAAAAATCAATCCCACAGGAAGAGGAGATTTTATCAAGCAGTGAGGGGTGCTGGTTTTGAACTAAGCAAATAAAACATCTCTTACATAGTTCTAGGGAGATAGAGCAGAGGAGCTATCTAAGCCAAGGTGGCAGTGATACTGCATAGATATGAATCCTTAAGCAATAGCTTATAGGAAACATGTATACCCCAGGACAGGTATAATAAATATTATCAGGTTTTTAAAAAAATGAAGACTATCAGAGTTGGTTTTCTTCGGAGAGATGTAAGTTAGGAGGCTCCAGCCTTTATAAATAAATTTTCTTTTTTTTTTTAATGTCATTGTGGTTGTACTGACTAAGGTTACTGAGAAGTTTTACTGTTGGTGTATGTATATGAAAGACATTTTGAATAATGACATATACTTATGTACCAAGACATTCATTATGCAGTCTCATTATGAAATTCAAATATTAATTATACAATTCATGATGCAATTATACAATGACATTTATTCAATATACATGTATATATATACACACATATATATATATATATCTGTATCAAAGAGACCTTTTTTACCTGCCAAAATGAACGTTTTGGACAACAAGAAGTAATTTCTTTTATGAGGACCTATGTCGGACCTAACCATAATGTGATATGCTCTGCCTATTTAAAGTTGGCTTTCTGAGGTCAGAAGAGAGATAAAAAACATAACTGAGATTCTCTTGCAGATGAAATATAATTAAATCCACAACTGCTACTGGCGTCATGTCTTCTAAACAAAGTGAAAGACGGATCTATGTTCTGTCATAGCACACCACAGTGGAACTGCAAAGAGAACCAAATTTCTTCTGTTTCAAAGGAAAAGCTGAGTCATGTTTGTGTTCATTCAGGAAGGGCACTAGCTGGGAAAGAGCTGAGACAAATGCAAGCTGGAGTGGTTTCCTACATCTGAAAGACTTCTCACAGGCAGAGAGGACACGTGGGTGTAAGGAAGTGAACTTGAGCCTGTGCGAATATAGATGAGCTTTTAGATATTTCTGGCCTGACTGATGGCACCCACCAGCACGTCACCTCCTAGCAGAAGAGACTATCTCCCAGGTGAGGATGCTGCAAGAAACTTGCACTACAGATGCATAATAATTTCAGATGTTGAAGTCTGTCATGGGTAAAACAGCTGTGAGGGAGAAGGGGCACTGTCTGCACTGGTGGATCACTGAGGTGAGCATGAGCTATGAGCTCTGCCTTGCCCCAGGCGGCGCGGGGCTGAGGGAGCTGCTCGTAGGGTGACAGGGGCACAAAGGTGGTAGCATCCCTGAGATCCCTGGCTCACTGACTCCCCAGATAAGCATCCTCATTTCCCTGCAAATGCTCACAGGCATGCAAAGCCATCCTGCCAGCAACATGCCCTCAGCTTTGCTGCAGTACATAAAGGTTTTATGTGCTTTATCCGTAAATCTCTCTTTGTTAGTTCTCTCTCTGTTCAGTTCTCTGTGGGGGAAGACTGCCTAGCAGTCATGCTGCAGAACACTTGTAGCAATATAATAAAGTAAAATTTCTGCCTCTTTGAGAGGCTGGTTATTTCAGTATGTTTAAGGGACCAAAACATTTGCCCACACAATCCTTTAGTTTAGGAAGTCACAAAGATTTCACCTGTAGGTAGAGCAGAGACTTTTATGTTTCCTTGGGAATACTGTAGTATTTCTGTGGATACCATACAAGAAGAAAGAAGGGTTTGGATCTGAATCTTGTTTGAAATGGCAGGAACTTGAGCTGACACTTCAGTAACTAATTATTAAAACCCTATCATTTTCAATTTTTTAAACTGGATTAAATTTCTGATGATATTATATTGCTGTGAAACTTGATTGGCAAATTGATAAAGTAAGTAATTGAGAAATATGAAGTTTCATAATGGGAACAAAGACTCCATGTTAAAGAAGAGCAAGTTAGAAAAAAGGCTGTTTCCAGCTCAGTAAGACTTCGAGTTATTTTGGTGTGATTTATTACCTGGATAAATTCGATGCCTGGTCTTAAACTCATCTGTTCACCACACTGTAAATACAGACACAAAACTCTCTTTGTTTTGCTTCCTGTAATCTGTCAATTGCATTTGGATTGCCACATTCATAAAAATTCTCAGATCTGTGCTTCAGCTATGTGATTTGTGGAGCCTTCTCCCAAACAGGAGCACAGCACTTTAACATGTAGGGACATGAAAACAGCACGGATGTGGCAGATGGTGCTGAAGAAGACAAGATGAATGTCAACTGCATTTTCCCACAACATCCTCATCTGCATGCCTCACACTTTGACAAAAAACTTGGTGAATTTTTTCAAATATATTTCTCTTGCTAGCACCCTGATAGATAAAAAAAGTAATACAACATTTGCAAATACTCAAATGTTTCTTTTTCTGTTCCTTTCAGACTTGCAGTTCACAGAAATACAAATCACCTTATCTTTCACAGGAGGAGAACAGATTGTGGAAGGCACCATTAGCCATGTCACTGATTATCCATACTATACATTTGAATTTTAATTTTATTAGCTAAAATTCAGCTTTTCAGTTGGCATCCTTGTTCTGTTTGGTATGTTTGTTTACAACCACGTTTTCTGGAGATAAGTGACTAAGGCAAAATCTTATCCTGATTCTTCTAATGAAGGAAAAGATTGCATATGAACCCTGGGGACTCAAGAAATCAGATGAAAAATACAAAGAACAAAAATGTCATTTTGCTTTGTAATCTTATGATTCTTTGGGACCTGACTTGTGGCTGTGCTGTGCTAGGATTTGGCAATGACATGATTGTTCATTTCTTCCTCCCTGTTTTCCATTCTGTGCCTCTTGGAAGTGTTTCCTGGAAAGAGCTTCTACTCTTCCACTTTTGTCAGGTCAGCTTTTCTGCCTATAACCTGGTTTTGTGGCCACAGTAGCCCCATATTACTGTGTTCATCCTCATGGTGCTGCTGGTAGGGGGATGATCATAGCTGCTGCAAGTGGAGCAGAGGCAGCGGGGCTGTGAGTACTCCACCCCCAGGGCATGGGCTCCAGGGTGGGCTGGAGCAGCGGTCCTCGGACAGCAACACTTCTGAGTTCTCCACTCTCGCTTGTCGTTGGCCTGAGCTCAGACAGCTCACGAGTCCCTTCTGCACCTGTGGCAAGAGACATTTCTGTCTCACTCCAGGTGTTCTTGTCCACCTGATAAAGGTCATAGGATATGTTTGCACAGGCAAACAAGCCAGGCAGAGGCTTCACGGGGCCATGCACTGCATGGGAATAAGCGTGCCCTTGAGTGCACTTCAATGCGTTTGGGTGCACATAAAGTTCATCCCTGTGAGCACCAGCTGGGCTGCCCTAGAACATGCCTTGAAGGTACTTCTGCAGGCAAGTCAGATGGATAGGAGGTGGATATGGCCTGGAGCCTTGTCTTTTTGATACTGCTGTACCACAGTGGAGTTGAACTCCAGAGACTAAGGGCTAGACTAATATTTAGGCTGGTGTCTGGCTAACCTAATGCTAGCATATTCCTGAGATCATCAGAACCCCCTGCACAAGGTCTGCTTAGCTTGAGAGGCACTTGATGCCCTTTGGTGTCGATAACGACAGAAGTTAAGGCTATAATGCACCTACATTTTTGCTGCCAGCATGCATACAATCCTTCCTCCTAAATGTCTCTATTATTATTAACAGTAAGCTGTTAATACCTGCTTACTGAGGGCATTGACAGCTCCAAGTGTCTCCACCTTGCCAGGAACATGCAATCTGAGAGACCACATCTGCATTGCACCTGTCCCAAAACATGAGAAAACTCAAATACCTCCAAACAAACAAAACCAAACCCCCAAAACCTCACAAAGAGATGCTGGAAATTGAAGTCTTGATCCTTCTGGGTTTAAACCCAGTTCTCTTGTAAAAAGTGCACAGTTCAATAGACTAGAGGATATTCTGCAGTGGGACTCAGCTCTCTCAGTTTCTATAAAGTACTTAAATGTTCACTGGATGAGGGCTGGAGTGTTCATCCCAGATCAGTGCTTTCTGGGCATGATCTCACACCAGGGTGTGAGAATATGTTTTTTTCTCTCTGGCCAAAGGAGCATTTAAAAATTCTGTGCAAAGCAGTGCCATTGACACCGAGAGCCTGGGTGGCTTGCTTGTTTTGGAGACAGAAGACCTGAAGTTAAATCCCTGCTCTAAGTCAGGCAGAAGAGAAGGTATCCAAACCTGAATCTTCCACCTCCAGGGTGAGTTCTCCTGCTGCTGGGCTACTGGGTGTTATCTCTGCCACTACATCCTCCTCCTCTTTCTGTGTATAGTCACTGACCTGGTTTAGCTTGTCTCTGATTGGAAGAAAGAATCTGTTTGCAGCCTGGACTCAGGCATTGGTGCTTTAGGAGAAGTCTAACTTACTACTCATCCGTCTCCTGGCATTTCCTAGATCATGTTCAGCATCTTTGCACCCGTGCTGCACAAGCATCTCAATCTCCTTATGGGGCAAATAAAGAACTTGTAAAAGACACTGGGTGCCTTCATGCCAAAGGGTGAGAATGAAACTTAGATATTACATATTTATTCCTTAGCATTTTTCCTAAGCCACACAGCATGCGTTCGAAAGTGGAGGGAACTGCTAGAAGTTCTCACAGGTCCCATCTGAAACAGGACCATCTAGCTCTCTTCTCTCTCTGGAGATCCATTTCTATCTTTGATGCTTTCCTGTGCTCATCTAAGCAGATCCCCATGACTGGATTGTGCCTTTGTAAGCCTTTGGGCAGGGTTTGTGTCTTCCTTTTTGTTCCACATTTATATCACCATTATTACTATTGACATAACCTGATTTCAACAGGACCTGATGGACTCTTCTGGATATGTTGAAGTTCTTGCAGGATAGGGCTGTGGATAATAAGTGTATATGGCCACTTACTCACTGTAAGTTGGCTGATTACCAGGTCCATCCTGTAATCTCTTGGTTGTCCCACATACCTTTATTTGGCAGAAGCAGAGCTATTGTTAGCCAGTCAATATTTCTCCACAAAATATCGTAAATGCAAGATTTCTCATGAAACTTCAGCATATCTGCAGCTGAAGACAATTCTGAATCAACCCTAACAAATGAAAGGGCTACATTTCAGTCCAAAGATTTCTGCTGTGGCAAAGAAACCTAATGAGATGGGAGATGTCTCTTAGGGAGGGGAGGATTGATGCCCCAGTGCCAAAAGCAATGATTTATTGAGTGAGCCATGGCTGCAGGGACTGTGAATGATGCGTATCCTCCGTGGATTCATCATATGTCTTTAAGTACTGTTTGTGAAAGACATCTCAGGCAAAAGGAACTTGGTATTAAGGACAGCTAACTTCTGGTGGTATGTAGAGCAGGGGAGAGAGAAAACTCCCCATGGCTTCCTCTGTAACATCTGTCATGATCAGGAGAGCCTAAGAGCAGTGTTCTGGAGGGTGGCCTTGTACTCCAAATACCAACTAAAATCAGAGTGGAAAGATTGGTTAGTGTAGATTTTCTCTTCCAGGAAGTGACAGATGATGAATACTGATATACAAAATCAGCTCATTTTTGTGTGATAACTGGGATTCAAAGCACATTGGTTGTCTGGAGACCAAAAGGCAGAACTGTTTGCCACAGGAAAGCCCATAGGACTGACAGTGAAAAAGCAGGTTTTGCAACTGGTAGTGAGACATAGTTACAAGTTTTCCCACAACCTTGAAACTGGCATGATAATTGTAATTTTTAAGGTCAGTTACCAAAATGCTACGCTGGCTACTAAGCTTTCTTTCAAAACTAACTGGTGTTTGGCAGGGGAAAAAAAATACTAAAAAAATTTCTTTTCTCTTTACTGCAAGGCTAAAGACAGAAATACCAGTTGTCCTTTTTCAGTGTGTCAGTTTGTGATGTTTTGGGAATCTGAGTCTGCTGCCTATATTGGCAGATGGTGTAGGTGGAAAGAGGAGCGGTGGCGTTTGGCTCTGGATGTGCCATAGGTACTGACAAATATAAAGTGCGTGGAAGTGTGTGGAGACAGTGAACAAAAGCCAATGTCTTGTTTACTCCAAAACAGAGTAGGCAAGGAAAAACCGTCAGAATTCCTGGAATTTATTTGCATTGTATCGGCCAGCAAAACAGATAAGGTTTGGGCTATGCATGACAAATGGGACTTCTTGGTATGCATCTTAACACCAAGTCGTGCTAAGTCGTTCTGAATCGCATACTATTCACTGACAAGGGTTTTAGCTACAGAAAGAGCAGGAAGTCTCCCAGTTACACTGTTTTCCCGCTGAAGCTCCTCAGGGGAGGAAGCCACGCTGCGGCCGCCGCCGGGGGTGGGGGAGCCCGGGCTGAGCGGGGCCGGGCCGGGCCGGGCCGGGCCGCCGGGGGAGGCAGGGGCAGGGCGGGACCGGGACAGAGCGCCCCGGGGCCGGGCTGTTCCCCGGGGAGGAGGAGAGGGCGCGGGAGGCGCGGGCGGTGTCGCCGCGCCGGGTGGGTCCCGCCAGCCCCGGCCCCGGCCCCAGGCCTGGCCCCAGCCCGCGGCCGCAGCGCCGGCCCCGCCCGGCTCGGCTGCCCCGGCACGGAGGGACAGCAGCGCTCCGTGAACACCTCACTTGGGAGCCTGGCTGGAGCGGCGTTCAGGCTGCGGGGAAACAATTCGGTGCTGTCGGGAGCTGGAGGAGAAGTTAAACATTAAAAACAAGCCACCTGGATAACTGCATTCAAGCGGGTTAGCAGAGTCGTTCTGAAGAGTGGCTAATTGTTCACGTGTTCAGGGATTCCTGAAACTCCGAAGAGCTGGGAATCCAGAATAATTTTTGGTAGATAGAATAAAGCCTATTGCGAATCATGGGCTAAAGATCGACGAGCTCATTAGGGCTAAATTAACGAAAAAATAAAGGAGAAAAATACAATTAATGCCTGTCATCATTACTATATGGGAAATAAATTGATACTGGAAATCTTACTTCCCACCTTTTTTTTTATGAAATGGCAAATTAGTTTGGTAAGCATGATGGAAATGACCAAATTTGACCTAGTATCACATGAGACAGCAGTTAAGAATGCCAAGCAATATAAAGTTAATATGGCGTGAGTTACACTGATTGAAAGCTGGCCAGCTGACAGGTCTTGGAATGCAAATGTAGAATCATCACAGAATCATTTGGGTTGGAAGGTACCTCTGCAGGTCACGTAGTCCAGCCCCTTCCTCAAAGCAGTACTTGTGTCAGCAGATTAAGTTGCTTGGGGTCCTGTTCAGCTGAGTTTGCAACGACTTCACAGGTGGAAACTTGCACAATCTATTATTTAGTGTGAAAGTTCCTCTTCCTTAAACAGATTTGTTATACCAAAGCTTTTTTGAGACATTGTTCTTCTCTCTGTGATGTTTAGTACCTTTTCCAAACTATTGCAAATGGAATTTTCAGAGGACATTAATGGTAAAGAAACTAACAAATGTCAAAGCAGAAGTATTATAATTCAAGTGACCTTTGATTGCTTGTTTTAACATGGTCGAATATAAAGTCATTGGAGAGACAACAAAAATCCTAAGTCATAGAGATGGCATGGACGAATCTGGGCTGGAGAAGAGGTGATGTTTGGAGGGACATGGTAAACAGGGTGAATAACTGTCTGAGCATGAGTTGGTTGTGTGGGTCACCGAAAAACAAACTTCTGTGACGCTTGAACTTAAAAATATGAGGAAATTGATTAGAGAAATTTATAAAATCTGTATCTATGCTAATCAGTAAAGTGGGCCAGGTTCAGTTCTCTGTCTTTCTGGACAATTGGAATAGCACAACTTGCCTCCATACACCTGGATTCCCCTGCACAAAGTGGCCTCACCCATACTTGAGCAACTTATCCCATGCTACCCCTCAAACCATGCTAAGTCATTGGCTGACAGAGGGCTGGCTTACATTTTCCAAAATGTGCTAGGGAACTAATTATGACATAGTGTGAACAAATGTGTGCCCGTACTGGCATCCACATTAGTTTCCTCATGCAGACACTGCTGTTAGTCTCATGCTTAGCAGTGGTTTAACAATTACTGCTGTTCAGTGTTCAGTCTGGATATTCACAAGACATGAAGAATGCTACTCCATTAGCAAGGCTAGAAACTCCTGAGAAATGGCAAAATGTGCCTCATAATGTTCATATTTGACTGTGAGAAGATAAAGGAGGGACCTGGCTGTGGTCTGTGAACAGTGCAGATAGGTGGGAGACTCTGATGGCCAGAAGCTGAATTAAAACAAGCTTTGACATGAATAAACATCTCAGTTTCATCGTTCTACTCTTACAAGTAGGTGTATTCCTTGTAGATGTTCTGTAGTTTACAATAGGATTCATGCAAATCCTATGGACTATGCTATGTAGGAGGGTAGGATAGATGATCCCAACAGATTCATAATATTTGAATCTTTGAATTTTGAGATATGAATGAAAGTTTGGCATTTGAATTCTGTTGTTCTGCCAAACAGGGGGACTGATAGAGCTTCAAGGCCTTGCCATTCATCACCACATTATATGACTATATACCAACTGGGATGATTCCCAGCACAGAATAGAAAGATTTAGTTAACACTTCTGCCTTTTGTATACTGCTTCTGATAATTTTACCATTCTCATCTCGCAATATGTTATAGAGATACTGTAGAATCTATCCATTATAGAAGATTTTTCTTCTTCAGAACATACTACTTTTTGCTAATTGTGCTTTTATTTCTCTATTAGTCCCTATCTTCTAGTTGTTAATAATTATTACCAGCTTCCTTTTTCTTTCATAGCAGTTAATGTAATACTGCTCTCATATTCCCTTCCTGCAGGAAAGAACGGTTGCCCTTGGCATTTTGAAACTGTGGCTTATTGAATGTCTACTACAGTTTCTCAAGAATTTCATAGAATCATTTACACATTTGTCCTTTTGAATCACAAGCTGAATAGATTACTGGTTTGGACTTCACAGTCTTTAAATGCAACTCACTATATATAATCCCTTGTGACAAAAATACAGTTTTGTCATCAAACTATCTTCAATCCAGTTCTGGTATAGATTTATTTTATATCAGAGGCAATTAATTTTCAAATTAGGAAACTACCTGTACTTTTGCATTTGTTTAGTGACAACAGAAGACATTCAGCCTGCTTCATTCAGCTAGAAGATGTGAGTGAGTTTTTCTACTCTGGCACTACACATAGCTCATTATGGATGTAGTCATCTAGCTAGTGGATTTGATAGTCTGCAAAATAGACCACCTCTTCACTTATCATGAACTTCGCAAGTGACAGCATTAATTCATAGCCTTTCAAAATAATTTTCTCCCCTAGTTCCAGCAACTTGGAGAGTAGTTGTAGGAGGACACAGCTTTAACAGGTCTGCAGAGAGAGCAGTGTGGTTGCAAAGAGCCTGCAGTGGCTGGGCTAGGCTGAACACACAAACGGAATGGGCAGATCTTTGCCAAGCTTTGTAGCTGTGAGTGTTTCACAGGCACTGTGGTGTACCTTACATGACGTGCAAGGCCATCTCCCCTGTTCCCTGTGTCTATGCAGATCCTGGCAATTTCCTTTAACATACTCATCATGCCAGGTTCTGTAACACTGTCACATTGCTTGTAGTTGTATAACTCCAGTCCCTCTCATCTGTTATCCAGCTCTTGGTGCTCATGATTTGGCAATTATGTTTTTCTTCTTTTTGTGTTCTTTGGGCTCATGACTAATTTTGTTCTCAACATCTTGATTTTGATGAGTGTTCTTTGAGTCTCCATTTTCACTCTCTCTTTTTTATCAGTTTTCCACCTTTCTAACTCATACAGTGAACTTGTCTCCTAAAATTAAGTTTTTCTGCAGGTGTAGAGGCCAGCTGAATACTCTGCCTCTTCCCTCTCTGTTCCGCAGTTTCAAGCTCATGTATTATTTACCTGTTTAAAAATTACGCATCTGTATATTGTCTGTTCTCCTGTGAGCATTATACATCAAGAAATTTTGAAAAGTAACCTTCTCTGGTTTATCCATCTTTTGTACAACCTCCTGAATTGACAGCAGGTCAGTCCTTTTAGGATGGGGCAATGAGAATTGCTGGTAATTACTGCTTGCAAGTGTAAATAATCATGCCCATGTGCTGAAGGGACCAAACTAATGTCAGCCAATTATAAACAATGAGAAGAAAATCATAGTTGCTGGGCTGGTGTGAATGCTGGCAGCCAGTAAACGCAACACTTCACCTGGAAGAACTGAGCTGACTAGCTGCTTTTGCTCATGTTACATGGCCTCTTTTGAATGCTTTCAGGTCTTCAAAGGAGGCACAATCCACAATTTGAGAAACATTACTGGAGTATGATGAACTTCATGGGAGACTTGTCATTAGTAGGAGAAAACATATCAAAGAGGTGGCTCAGTACTTGTTAAGGAAATGATATTTCTGAAATCCATCTGGATCATAAATCATCAAAGGACAGTTTGAAATAGACACACTTGTCTCTTCACACACAACTGACAATAATGTCCCATATATCCTGGTAGAGCATCCTTTGTCCTGGAAAGATATTAAAAGCCATTTGCACTGCATTAATGAAGTGCCAGTCTTATTCCTATTAAAGTCAGCTCTTCTGTTAGGTGGAAGTTTGCAGTGGTTTATAATTTTTAAAGCATTAGGATCCCACAGTGGAAGATATGCTTTATAGGCTAAACTTCCTGCATGGAAAGCACATGAAACAGAGCAAAAGGCTTTCCTTAGCCTTGCTGGATAAAAGAAACTTGGGGCAAACCCTAGGCCAGTGTACACTGCTGTTGGCACTAACGATTTTTGAGGATGGCATAATTAAAAGAGGAATCCTAGAGTGGAACTGCACATGACTATTTTTCATCAAAGCTTTTCAGATGGGTCCCACACTGCTGAAATCAATGGGACATTCACAGGACAGGATGGAGCTTTAGTGGTTTGTTGGCCGCAATTCTCCATTGACATTTTTCTGGGGCTGCCTGAGGTCAGTGCTGTAACTAAGGATAAAGAGCAGCAAACTTCAGGTATCTATCTAAACTTAGCTACATTTTACTGCAAAACTTTTTCAGATTGAAAATTTAGAGATATTGTGCCCTGATTGTAAGTAAAGTTTTTGCTCAACAAATTAATTCCTTGAACTGTTGCTAGGTGTGGTTTCAAAACAGTTCTAATTCTACCAATATATCCTCTTAAATAACAATAAAACATGACTCTTCAAGGAATTAGAAATGTGTTTCAACAGTATCCCTTGTGCTGGCATAGCTTTGTTGGTTTGTTGTTTTGTATTAGTACTTTACATAGATACAAGAAAAATATTCTACTTAATAAGAATACTGTCTCCTATCATGAATGACATTTAATGCAAATCACATCAAAGCTCTCCATCACATACTGTCAATTCTTAGTGATTTAATAAAATGGCCATCATCGGCTCTGTGCAAATTTACAAGTCACATCCTGTATGCAGATGCTTAACAAGTTATTGCATTGAATTGGTGAGGCCAATTACAATTTAGAATTGCAAACCATCTGTAGATAATCAGAGTCCTAAATGATACATTGTCATTAATTTGGCTGTGTAAATCTAGAAATTCTACGCTACTAAACCAGAGAAAAAACTGTAATATATGGCCCATATATTGGGTCCATAAAGGGACTTCATAAATGAATAATTTTATTATTTTAAACCAACAGAAACCAGGTAAATAAAATATCTTAGTGTATTTTATAGGAAAATTGTTAGGCAAATAATTCTGTATTTAGTACTACACGTAGGCTTTTAAAATATTAGCAAAATGCAAAGGTTATAGCTTCATTTTCAGTAGTTTATTTTTATTCAATTAACAACACGTATTTGCTACCAGAAAGTTTTGATTTGGTCTAATTAATTAATTAATTATTCTTAGGGATGTGTGTGGATGTAGGTCTAAGAACATTTTGGAGCAGATTATTCTACATGGTGATACCAACCACTGTGCTTTTTCTGGATCACAGCTTCATAATTTGAGGTTGTTAATGAACACAGCGTGAGACATAATCAAATCAAGGCCCTTCCTAAACCTGGAACACCAAAAATCAAGACAGTACTATTTAAAAATAAACTCAGATTTTGCTTGCAGCATGGTAGGCAGCTCCTGCATTTCCATGGAACAGGAAGGGATTAATATTCTCTCTCTGCATGTGGGAAGGCAAGTTGCCACCCTCTGCTCTACACCTGCCAATGCAATCCAGGGTGGAAGGAGAGGGCAATATTTTGATTGATGAAATAAAGAAGAGAGGAATCAGGGCTGGAACTGTGCTGCAGTGTGGAGGGATAATGGCTGATGTCTAGGACAGAAATGACCTAAGGGGATAGCCCCAGGTTATGATTAGAGTTGTTAAAGCATGAAGAGTGGGCTGAGTCTGTTTATTTTTCTAGTAGCAACTGGAGGAATTTTAACATTCATTTATCTTTGGGGTTGTTGGTTTTATCTGAATAATTTAGCAGGTGTGCCCACCACTCCTGTAAATTGCTTTAAATGATTTCTTTTCTTACACAACCAATTTATTCCAAAACAATTTTTAAAAATCTGTCTCTTGTTACTTGTGATTTCCCAGAGGTGGTGGGGCATGTTCCTCTGTGTCCTGCTTTGGATTCTTTGTGTACATTTTGTGAATGGAAACTGAAATAAAGTCTGGTTTTACTACTCCTTGCACAGCTTAGCTGTGCAAAATTATGGCATTGCTTAGGACATCTCAGAGAAATTTTTCATCATTTTGGATGTCATGCTGATTTCTTGAACAATGAAAACAAGCATAATCTGTGGCAATCTCTACAGAGGAGCTCTTCCCCTGTTATCTAGTTTTTCCTGTCTTGAGAGAGTTTCATAATCAACACTTAATGTGAAGTGAGTGATGCCATCAGGTAAAGGTGCAGGATTACAAGATGGTGATGGTGTGTTTGCATGGACAGTGTGTGAGCTGCTCATCATGGTGGGGGCTGCAGAACGCATGGAGGTTGAGGAGAAGTGAATGTGTGCAAATGGGTGCAGCAAAACAGCCAGAGATCTGAACTGACATTGCCAGCCCAACGCCTCAAAAGCCATGTGAAAGTTTCTTGGTTCTGTACTTTTTTTCTGGGTTCCACAACATTTCCCTTTCTTCCCTAGAGCTGCAGCCCTGGCTTTTTATTCCTCCCCAGTGCTATAGGGGGAGGAAAGCACAACTCCTCCCATGACAACTGATCTCAAGGCAGCCCATCAGGAGGATAGATTTTGGGCACTATTTCAACTCGGCTGTTTTACTCCTGCTCTTCTGGTAGTGTGGTATTGATATGACTCAAAATTGCTTTGCACTAGTCCCATGCTCCCATGCATGGTTTCCCCAACAGTATTGGGCTGTGGCCATTAATTTTGTGTTGGTAATGAAAAGTGTGAGTAGAATCCTTTAAAGCAGAGTTCTCTTTTCTTTGTCATAAAAATGTTTAAAACAAGTTTATACCATGTCAACTGCTTGTAATGTGTTACATTCCTCTGAGTTTGGGTTCATATTTTACCACTGCTGTCTGGAGTTCCTTGTGATGTTACTACTCTGTGGGGACAGCAGCATCCTAGTGCCACAGAGAGATGTGCCTTGAACACAGACAGAGTGACAGCCTACAAGGCCCAAGTTAGGTAGATAAATAACTTCTGTATGGTCATGGCCTATGAAGTCCCCTTGATTTAATGCCTATTGTGGGTGCCCTGGTGGTGTGCCCCTTTTGTTGGACTCTTCAGCTTCATTTTTTGCTTTTTAGAGACAAATACCAAGTGCATACTGCATCTAGTAGGGCAACATGAAGCAACTAAAGAAGCGTTCAAAAGCAAACTCATTCTGTAGTAAATCTGGTCATATTAGCTAACTTGCTGTGAGTAGATTTGACCTGCTTGTAGGGGTGCGTCAACTCAGACACTGTTTTTCTGCTTATTGAACTTCTTTTTCAGATTTTCATCCTGAGCGAGTTCATAGCCATGCCCTGGGGTGGTTGCACAAATGATGTTTTAGACATGTAAATCTGACTAATAACACACCCACCCATGGCTGGCAACTGAGCACAGCACGAAGCCTGACACCAGGGATGATCTAATCCCTGGAGGTATCATACTCTGGCCTGAAGGAAAGCAGGGAGGGAAGAGAAGCATGGCTTCTCCAGTGGGTGAGCCACATTCTGTGGCACTTAAGACTTGCTCATCCAGCAAAGCACTGTGAGAAGTGTGGGCCTTTCCATAGCCATGTCTGGTTTGTGAAACACCTCCTGTACCATGCCTGCCTGCAATGGTAAATAAAAGGTGGTGAGTTGACTCCTCAATCTGGCACTGCACTTTCTGGATTTCCAGAGACCTCTTCCTTTTGCATAAATTTGTTTGGGTTTATAAATGGGCCAGTTTAGAGGCTGAAATTTTATCTTTCCCCAAAACGACTTTTTTCTGATGATCAGGAATGACTATCTGAAGGGGGAACCAGTAATTTGCTCCAGCAGACACCAACTCCACTGTAGGAACCGTCCTCAGCATCACCAATTACAGCTGTGGCAAGGTGGTGTCTGTGAAAGCAAAACTTTGCCAAGAGATGGCCAAGCACATTGTATGTACAAATCAGGAATATCTTCATGAAAGTCAGTAGAGTTAAAAATCTCAGGCCTCTGTTAAGTTGCATCAGCCCCTCTACCCCCTCATATCAGCATCCAAACTAATAGAGAAGAAATATAATTTCTGGTTCAGTTTCTGGTGTTGGTTTTCAGATATGACTAATACTAATGTAGAAAGATGAAAGAATTTGGAAGAATGGACACACAAGAATACCAGCCTTTTGGAAAAAATCCTTCATTGTTTCCATCATCGATATTTTGTGACATGAGGTGAGTGTACAAGAAGGCAGTTCTGGATCCCTCATTGTTCAAGGCAGTTTCAGGTCCTTTTAAAAATCCTGCCAGGCTTTCGCCTTCACTAAGCATCATAACTGAAGTTGCACTGCAGTGGGCAAAATAATACCACTTTATTTGTTCATGGATTGAAGCTGTGGTAACACAAGTGTTACCTCGTAGGAAACTGCATAGCTCTGGGAACTTGGCCATAGGTACAATGCATTGAACTTCCCTAGCCATTTTCCACCTTTTATTGGTTTTCCCTTCATGCACATTTCTTCTCAGGTTTATCCTCTGAGTAGCAGGCAGTGATGCTGGGTGGGAAGATGGCTCTAGGGATTTGGGATGGGAGAGCTTGTATGCAGCCTTTCCCTCCCTCCAGGACTGCTTCTGGCATTCCCTTCAGTGCCAATCCCAACCTGCTGGCTGGGGTTTGGTGGGGAGAGGCTTCTGCTACACCCTGTTCCTGGCAGGTACACTCTTCTTTAGGGCAGTGTCTCTGGCTGTGCCTCTGGCTGTGCTAACAAACCCCTGTTTCCCTTCAGCAGGCAACACCAGCCTCTGGTTTGCCTGCCTCCTCTGCAGTAATGCAGAGAACAAAAGGGCTCCCTGGTTTATTTGACTCTTGTGTCCTTTATAGATGCTGTGACACTAAGCCAGACCTCATTTACATGTAATTCACTGCACTTGTCCCTTTAAACTATAAAGGCACACAAGTGTCTGTAAAATGGCTTAACAGGTACCTACAGCATGCCATTAGCATTGCATGGGCTCCTCATCTGCGCTAGTACAAACAAGCACAACCTTCTGGATACTGACAGCAGGCACAGGTTGTCTGAAGAAGAAAGCATCTGTATGTCAGAGGCGAAGTGGACAGGAGCAAGCCCTTGTTGTTGCCATGGGGCTAACACAGAGCCCCTGCAGATCTGAGTGCCCCTGAGAATGCCCCATTTTCCTTGCAGATATGCTCCTATACAGAGCCTCAGGGTTTTTACACTGGCCCAGGGGTTCCAGCCAGTGGGAAACCCTGCTCAGTGACTGCGTGATAGATCCTTGCCTGGGCTGACATAAATCTGGAAACCTGCACTGTTTCTACAGCGCATGCAAAGATTAGCTACCCAGAATGTGCACAGCCAGCCTGAAAGTCCTGTGGAATTCAGATAGTGTTGTTCTGCTTGTGTAAATATCTAGTACGATAAGTCTGAAGTGTCCTGGATTCTAGATTTTCCCTGTGCATTCATTTTATTCAACAGAATTGAGCATGCATGCTAAGCCAAACACGTTCCAGAGCTTCCAGATCTATTGAACATCCACAGATCTTTTGTGCAGAGAATGTGCACTCAGTCTGAATGCTTCCTGAAATGTTGGGATTGTAACACATGGTCTACAGAACTGATTCACACATATTTCCATCTGGGAAATCCCAGAGGAAGTGTTATAGCAGTCTGAGGGTTAAATTAATGTAGTTTTTTATCCTTAAGGACATCTCAACTTGCCAGCAATCATGGTTTTATCCTCTGGAAAGAAATTCTTAAGTTATGCTTGGCTAACCTTAATTATTTGTCAATTTAATGTTTGCTTTCTCTTGTCTTCAGAGCTACTGATGTGAGCATGCTCTCATGACTTGTGAGTACCATCAAGGATCCAGAGGCAAATGCTCTTCTGGTTTTCTTCATCAGTCACTTCATATCTATCCCTACTTTTATTTTTCTCCCTTGAATTTCCTGGACTAATTTAAAGGCTGTCTGCTGTTATAGCAGTGGCCAGAGTTGGGTGGGATGCAGATAGACATAGAGTTTATTTGGCCTTGAAGGGGGAGTCACTTGTGAGGCCAAGCTTGGGTGGTGACCTCAAGTAGTGTGGTGCCATCACCATAACCAACATAGGGAAGATCACTGCTGCATCCCACATGCGGGCCTGAGGACACTGGACTGTTTCCAGTGTTAAATATAACATGGGTGAATTCAAGGGTGTGCGTCATGTCACACAACTCTGAGTGTGAATCAGATCATATTGCAGTGAGAGAAAAAGCCACTGTGGATGCCCTTGAGGAGCAGGTGCTGGGAGACCTGGGTGCAGATGCAGTTTCAGGCTGGGGTGTAGCATGTGAGGAAATTTTGCTGCCCAAGTGGGCAGTCCTGAGTTTTCCTAGGGCTAGGCAGAATGCCACGCCTCTGTGTCTGTGTGTGTGTACATGGGTGCATAGGTGTGTACATGGGCTACAATAGTTTGGTGGGGGCTGTGTGTGTGATGTGGGCAGGGGTCAGCCCTTCATAAGTATGGAAGCTGTGCAGCAAGAAACTCACAGGTGTGTCAAGGGAGATCCCCAAGGAATGTGGGACTTCTCCTTGCCAGGGGAGATGAAGGTTCTTGCAGGAAAGCCCCATGGGGCAGAACCTTATTGTCAGTGCTGGATGGGAGAGGAGGGGGTGGTCAGAGGGAGGTGGCACCCCCTCCCACCTGTCAGAGGGAAATGGGAGCTCTACCTTTGCTTGCACTGTGTGTTTAGATTTCAGGCTTTGCAGGCAGACACTGTTCCTTACTGTTTGTACAGTCCTTGGCCCAGTAAGTCCTGATCTTTGCCAGGGCACCCGGGCACCTCTGCAGTCCTGATGAGCAGTACCAAACTCTGCAATATTAACTCTACAGCAACCCCTGGCTACATGGTCGGACAGGCTCAGAGAAAAACAAGAAGATCAGGAAGGTAATTCTCTTCAAATGTGAAGGAAGGGATGTGGGTGCCGACTGCTAAGCTGCTGAGTGTCAGAATGGTGGCAGAAATTAGTTTTCTGGAGGCAGCTGAATGAGATTTGATCAGTGACTAAAACACAGTATAGAGATGTTTGTAGTACAAGGAGGGCATCTGCCAATTGGTTTCTCAGTGTCTGTGTAATAGGAAAAGTTTTTAAAACATTGGAGTTTATATCTGAAAGTGTGAGAAGGGGTGGAAATTTGGTTGAGGAGTGAAAACAGAAGTAAGGAGGTTTAGGAGCCCAGTGGACCTGAAACAGTCAGGGTAGCATCTCTTCCTCTGAACCATGGTTTTATAAAAATGTATTGGTTTTGTACCTCTGAGATAACACGTCAATTAGATTCATGACATGTTTGAAGGGAACTCGTGGCAGTGGGAACTCCAAGCCTTTACTTGCAATGGCCTTCAAGAAAAAGTAGTTACATTTTGCTCAGTTTAGGTATCAATATTTTACAGAATTAATGAGGTACCTCTCTATTGAGTGTATAGGTACTCTGCCCTTAAGATTAGCTCAGGGGAGAACTGATTGCTGCTCCTCTCAAAAGTTCAAATTCCCTTATGTTTCAGAGGGTCTTTGTTTCTCTTCCAGCTAAGCCAAAGTGGTGTGAATTCAGTGAATTACAGTAAGCAAGACACTCCCTAGTGCTATTTTCAGTCACTTTTGAGATTAGATCTAGTTGCCCTTTCCTTCAACATGAAAGTAATCCATTTTTATGTGTGCGTTGCATTCTCTAGGTTACTAACATGACAAAATCAATATCAGGGCAGTCATTTCAGTGTTCTGCCTATTATGGCTAATGCACTCTATTCTCTCATTGAGGGAATTGAGAGGTTTGGATTCTTAAGATGCTGATGATAGAGGGCTCTTGACATAAAAGTGAAAAGCAGAGCAGAAAGCAGGGAGAATGAAGTGGTTAAGGTCAGGTGCTGGCATTATTTGGCATGTTTTCTAAAAGTAATTTTTTGACCAGGAAGAGTATTTGGGCACTGCCGATTGTTTTAGTTCTTTTCTGTTCTTAGTATCCATCCATCCACCTTGCATTTTATTTTAAATCTAATGTGCACACCCTTTTAAATCTGTTGTTGAGTTCAAGGTGTGCTCATAAAAAACCCTAAAAATCCACTTAACACCCCATGAAGGACAACTGATAACTTCAATCCAGTGGAACCATCTGGAATGCCATTCCTCATCCTCTTAGAGGAAGATTTTGGGATACTTTGTTGTCTGAGTCTTTAGAAATTTAGGCAACAAGCAACAAGTCATTGGGTTGCTGACTTTTCTAGATACCAAAAGTTCCCTATCTGGGCCCTTTTCCTTTTGATCTAACGCTCTGGGCATGGGACCTTGTTAGTCTCTTGTTACTTGTGATTTCCCTAGGGATGATGGAGTGTTTGTGTTGTGTGTTCGTTCGCCTTTGCATTCTTTGTGTACATTTTATAAATGGAAACTGATTTTTTTTTTTTTTTAATAGGAGACAGGAGACAGAGAGTGCCTGGAATATCACCTTAGATATGAGTCTAGGGGGCTGCTCACTTGTCTCCTTTTTTGAAAACATTCTGATCACATTTCCCTACATAATCTGCTCCCCAACATTGATAACGTTCTGGGGTGCAACAGAGTGTCTTCAACATTGACTACTCCTGTTAGCTTGGCTGCATAACTGTAGGAGAACAAACAATCAAACAAAAAAATCTACACCTGAATTCAGAGTTCCTTGAATGGAGAAGCATCCTGGAATTCAAGATTCTCTTAAAAGCAGTGAAGACACCACCATTGCTTTGCAGTGGTCCTTCTTTACATCCCTCCTTTTAATCAGCTCTGGTTTTGCCTTATTCCATTTCATACACTCATTGGGCAATCTGATGGTTTGCTCTTGTCTGGTTATCTTTGAATGGAAGACACAGTTCAGCTTTCACCTGAAGAAACTGCGTCCTATTTCTGTCTTTTTTTTCTCTTCACATTCTTTAATACTGCTGGTGGTTGCCATTCCCTAATATTTTTTTTTCTTCCTTTTTTGCTTGTCACCTAGTATATTTAGATCCTTTTGATGCAGATAAGGATATGTACCAAAGTGCTTGGAGTTAGATACTTCAACTAAACCACCTAAAACAGACACATGAAGAAACGGTGTTTATCAGAACTAGAGCTGTTTTCAACTGAGAGCAGAAACTTCTGAAAATCAGCTCTTTGAATTTTATTAGATTGTTCCTACTTTCTGGAAAACACGGTTGGATCCCTTCCTTGTGGGCTTGTGACAAGGTAGAAGATGTGTGTGTGAGACACAAAAAGGCACATAAAAAAAGGCATTAAAAAAGTCCATTCTTTTATTTATTTTTCCCCCAAAACCATACAGTCAAAGAATATCGAAGTGTGGAAATTTCAATTAAGATTTGAAAAGCATATTTTACCATATAGGATGCAGTTCTTGGCTTATATGCGCACTTGTCTCAAATGAAGAGCCTTCTAGCACCTGGCGGTTGAATCATATGTCATTGGCGGGAGGCAGATGAGCACAGTTTTTCAGTAGTATAACTGGACACCTGGACAATCTTTCTTATCACTGGTCAGGAGTATGTTAGGTCTTGCTGTAAGAACCAATACCTGGGTGCAGAAATCATCACTGACTTCTGATGCTTCAGGGGATGAAGAGCAGTCTCGTCCTCTCTGGTTCAGTGCTACTCTTCGATGTTACCACCTCTGCAACAATGATGGTTTGGACCACCAGGTCCACACTA
Organism: Corvus kubaryi; assembly: GCF_017639235.1. Classification (NCBI taxonomy): domain Eukaryota; kingdom Metazoa; phylum Chordata; class Aves; order Passeriformes; family Corvidae; genus Corvus; species Corvus kubaryi. The sequence goes on from NW_024582073.1 coordinate 9,319,297, forward strand.
TAGAATGGCGGCCCAACCTAAATGCCTCCAGCCTCTCACCTTCAGGGTTGGGGGTGTTGGGATGCCACCAGGGAGCACCACAGACCAGAGTGGGCTGCACGATTCCCCTGGAAGTGCAGGTAGGAGACATGGAGATGGCTGCACCAGGTCAGTGGTGCCCTGTGCCTTTCTGTCAGTGGGTGCGTGCTTGGCCTTGTGCTGGTGGCTAAAGTGAGATGAGAGGCACCCTTGGCCAGCCCCAGCAGCCCCTCAGTGCCTCACCTCTGTGCCTGTACGTCTGCTTGTGTGCAAACTTGTCAAATAAAGGTAGTGCTGGAGCATGGGGCTGCAGCAGGCACTGGGCTCTCCCCTGCAGAAATCACATCAAGGAGGTCAGCAGGGTCCTTTATTCCCACATGCTTGTTCCCCACAGCTGTAGGATCTGTGAGATGAGATAGGGTCAAGAGAGGTTAGGTCAGGAGAAGGCTAATATTACAGATGGGGCAGGAATAAGTTGTCACTTCTAATTAGGTCTGAAGTGATGGGACATGATGAGTGTGAGCCACCATGACAAAGTCGGGAAAGTAAGGAAAAAGAGTACAGTAAGACTAGGCAGTCTTGCAGTTTGGGTGACTATCCCTGTTCTTGCTTCAGTTAAAAGTCCTTTTCAAAGCTGTAGTTGCTGGTGACACACTTCTCTGGTAGAAGAGCAGAACCTCCTGAAGGGTTTTGGCGAAATATAGGACAGTAAGGGCCATGACCCACCCATAGAAGGGGTTCTTCCAGGAGTAAGAGACAAAATAGAAAGGCAAAGCCTGGTCTCTTCAGCCTGTGACATATTCACAAGCCAAAGCTAGCTGTGCAAAGCACTCTGCAAAAGTCAAATCAGTACAGTGGTAACCTTCTTCTGTTTTGTGCAGAAAAAATTCAGTTCCTGTTTCGGATTAAAACAGATGGCCCAGGTTTGAACTGATACATTTGGAAAAAACCACCCTCACGGTTACTCATAAATTTGTTTCTTCTTTCGGGAGACAGAAAACTGGGTGTGAATTCCAGGGAAAGGGTTAAGTGTATCAGGAGATTGTTAGCCATTGGTCTGACTTTAAAACAAGGTGCCGGAGGGCATATCTTAACTTGACATGTTGCATTGTTAATTTACAGGTTGGGTGTGGAGGGACCTGCCTTCCCTTCTTTGTAATCTATGCAGGTGTGCACAGGACTTCAAAGCCAATTGCAGTGGAGTTGATGTCTGTGAGAAAGCCTCAGCCGAACAGAAATGTACTGGGAGATGGGAACCCCAGCTCCCTGGTAGGACTGCCTGTAAGTCAGTTTGTAGATGTGGATTTCTGATGGATATTGTTTTTGCAGAGCGCGTTTATGTCTTTTCTCTGTGTTGCCCTGCTGCAGATTTTAGGTTTTATGCTACAGTGAGATTTTAAAATTATTTTCTAAAATGTGTCTGAATTTGCATTAGCACACTAGTTACTTACTCTACCTTTTCTTCCCCTCTGCTTCCAGATAATTTGTAAAATTCTCTGGATTTCTACCATTGTTTAAATTAGCAGTATTTTGAGGCATCTCAGAAGAAAGAGTTTTAACTCAAAAACTAATCACAGACTTTTCACACTGAGAGTTCACTATTGATTATTTATCACGTGAAACTGGGCAGTAAAAAGTTGTTCTACTGGTCTGGACCTGTCGACTAAAGCTCTTTAAACCAGGAATATCTCAAATGCACAGAAACAGCCTAGAGTGAGTGGTGAAGCACAAGTGCTCGTGCTCTTCCAGACTGTGAGCAGTCATTATTTGCAGGAAGTGGAGCTCTTGGTAGGTTTGACAGAGCAGGGGTGGCAGTTTTGACAGTACAGGCATTTGCATACATGTACCTAACCATTAACATTGCACAGCTGAGCTGGGCAGAGATCAGCCTATCCCATTTTTTCTCTCTCAAGCTGGGGGGAAGAAACTTCAGCTCTGCATTCAGAATTACTAAACTTTTTATTTTTTCATCCTTGACATTATTATAGAAAAGTTACAAAGAAATTAAGTGTGTCAGTAAAACTGGACTTCACAAATTTTGCTGATTCATTTAATGGTTCAGTCCTTCATTGTTGTTTATGATTGTGATCACAGTTATAAAAAGAGTAATAGCGATTGAGCCCTCATGGCTCTGCTTTGTTCGGTGATGTCTTTTATAGCTTTCTCTGTCCATTTTACGTTTTCACTTATCAATTTTTTTGGACCTCCTGGAATGAAATTCAGCATTGCTACATAGGAGAGGGTATTTCAGCTGCAGTTGTACAGCAGTTCTGAACCTGTCTTCTTGTCTGCTTTTTTTTTTTTTTATTTTGGATGTTTGGTTTTGGTCCGATGCAGAATGAGACTTGCACCTTTCAAACGCTTTTGGAAAAATGCACAAGGACACCAGTCTCTGCTGGCTAGGTAGGCTGGTGACGCTCCATGCAGGTGAGGCACATCTGAAAATGGCCTGTGAAACGCTTACTGGCACCAGCTGTTGCTAATGCTTGACTGCAGTTGTAGCTGGGAGTTGGCAGAAAGTGCCAGCATTTTTAATTAAAATGTTTGTAGCTATAACAGTAAAATCCCGAGTTTGTAAAACAATTGTTTTATATAACTTTATATTCTTTTTCTGCAATTCCACTCATCTTCTAACCACCAAAGAGTAATTGAGTACAGAATGGTCTACGAATTTTTGTTTTGCTTGTTTTGCAGAGGTTGTGAAGCCTTGCAAATGCTATGCTAGTGTTTGGAGTCCTCTTTTGGGACAGTAAAGGCCCAGACTGAACTTCTGGCTTTACCACATTAAAATGTTTTTCCTTGTTTATGGAAGGAACTAAACCCCATGATATATGTATCCCAGGTGAATATTCAACGTACCAAGCTATTAAGTCTCCCCAGTATCAGCAGTTACATTTTGAATTAAAAATTAATTACTCCAGAAACAGAGAGGAGTTACTCTTCCACCAGCATGCAAGCATAAAATAACCCTGAAGCCTCTGCTGTTAATATTCACCTCATTACTCATGAATGGTACTGATGAACAGATTCCTTGATCTACCCAGTACGCCTTATTTTTGTAAAAATGAGGTTCTTCCTTCCTTTGAATCTTTGGAGAGTTTACAGGCATCACATCCTGCTAAATTTATTTAAGAAAGTAATTTCTGTGAGAGCTTGGGTCACTGACCAGTTTCTTGTGTAATTTTATGGAAGTCTTGAAGGTCAGGAGCAGGGTATTAAGTGGAAATTCGCATGGAAAACAGAGCAGCTGAAATGACAACCTTAAGAAGATGCAGGTGATGTCACTGAACTGGTCTGGAACAAGAAAAGACTGCCTAAAAAGACAGGTAAAATAAAACTAAACTGTGGATTAGGCTCTATAGCCTGGTGTTTTGGGGGACTTCAAGTTATCACACACCCCTACATTAAATGGCACAGGTATCCTAGGTGGAACAGATGGCAGCTGGTGGCCAAGGATGGGTGTGCACAGCCCACCTGGGAGGGTGCCCAGGCTCCACTTGTGCATGTTCTTATCTGTTACTTTCTGCTGCTGGTGTCAGATGAACACAACTTGTCTCATTTTACAGCTGTAGTCCAGTGCAAACAATTGTGTGACCTTTATAAAGGAAAATACTTGCAAGTCCCTGATTTTTTTTAACTTCAGAAAAATTAATCCAGAACAAAAATTAAAAAGATGAGAAGGGGAATTAAGACGAAGATCTAGAAGGAAATATAGAGAGAGAATGTGGAGATAGAAACAAAGAGAGAAAAGAACAAAAAGGAAATTAATTTTAGTAACTACAGCAGGTCTTATACTCCCCAAATGTTAGCCATTTATGCCAGAGCTGTAAAGCTTATAGCTTTTTTTTTGGTCCAGTAGTTGCTAGTTGGCTTCTAAATATGAGAACTAGGCAGAATATCAAGTTACAATTGAAAATAAGATTAAATTTAAGCTTGACAGTTACAACACTGAATAGCCCTGTGGCAAGCAGACATCATAATTTTTTTCTTGTGTTTGTTGTTCAGGTGAAGAAAAAAAAAGTGTCTTTTTCTCCTATCTTGCACTCAGAGATGGCCAGGAGAAAAGAGGTCCTGGCTGAAGCAGCAGAAAGCCTGCAAGGAAAGATAACAAGAAAACTTGCATAGTGAGGTGAACAAGAAGCCCTTTTTGAATGGGATCCTGGATTGAAGAGAGAGGCAGTTTGCTGCAATGTGATAGTGGCAGCAGAACTTTTCCAAGCCTGTGAAGACGGGTATTCATATGGGTACCAAGAGACATAGATTTGTTTGATTTAGAAAGGGAATTTCAGTAAGAAAGTTGAGTGGAGTTAAAAATGCAGATGGAGAGCATTGGCAGAGGTAGAATATATGTGACAGAGTACAGGGGCTGGAGTACAGAGGTGTGTGGCTTGGTCCTTGGGGACCTGCCCTTTAGCTCATCTCTGCTCTTTCCAAGGCATGCCCTGCAGTCTGCAGGGCTCCACAGGTCTCAGCAGCTCCCAGGACACTGAGAACATGTGGCCACAGCTGATCTGGGTAGCTCAGAAGATGAGCATCTTCCACTCGGTGCACTGTTTATTTCTTTGCTCACCAGCAGTTGCACATGAAAAGGAGTGAAAGTCCATCTCCCTGAGGAGAAGTCTCCATCTTTGAAATTCCCAGGTGTGAACTGTGCTTTGAGGTTACCTGCCCACTTGCTGCCCTCTCCCAGCAGCTCTTGGCTCTGTGTGTCTAGGCCACTGCTGAGGAACCCCTCAGCTAGCATCAACCCAGGCACATCTTGTATTTAAAAATAATTTACAGGTGTTCATGCCCATGAGACTTTCTGAAAAATTTTGCTGACAAAAATCAGCAGTGAATTATGCCAATACATGGAATAATATTAAAGGTTTAGGCACAGTTTTCCCAACTTTGGAACCTTGGAAGTTGATATGCTTTTAAAACATTTAACAAGACATTGTTCCCTCTGCTGTGACTAGTCTGTCTATGGAATGTGTTTTCACAAGGTGCAGAGCTATGTTAGATGGGAAACTTATTTTAGTACTCAGTTTCCTTTGTGTGACCCCTTTGACCATTTGGGAATTGGCCACGTGTGAAGATAGGAAATGCAAGTTGAAGTGCTTTAGGGGAGCAGCCAAATTTGCGATTTCTTTTTCTCCAGGCTTCCCTTGTGTCTGTGGGTAACACGGGACCAAGCAGTTGGAAATTGCAGTGCTCAGCTTTGCTGTTCTGTTTATGGTTACAGAATGTGGGATATTTTTGGTTCTGAGTGAGAAAAAATTCTGGAGGAACAAAATCTTCCATCAGAGGCAACCAGGTTTTAGGGAAAAAAACCCCAAGCACCAAAACAAAACAAAACAACCCCCACCCTAATAATACGATTATTATCTGAAGTTAATTTTCCATTGGAGAAAACAAAATAAACAAGGGTTTTTTTAGCAACTTTGTGTACCACAGGTCAAAATTATCAGAATGTTTAGACCTGCAATTTTCATCAAATAGTCCTGAATTAAGAGCCTAAAATCAGAATTAGGGACATTGGAGTTTTGTCCGATGGGGGTCTACAAACAAAAAAACCATAAATGGACAATTGCAGAGACTGTTCTGATTCTGAGCTAGGGAGACTTGTATCTCTCTTTATCTCTATTGGATTTGTTGGTCCTAGTGATCTTCAAGCATCCTGTGAAAATGGTGAGGTCAAACTGAAGCCCTTTCAGAGGGCACACAGCTGTCTTCACCACTGTCCTCTCACTGCAGCTCTGGTCCTCACAGTCTGATTGAGCTCAAGCTAATTCTAAGTCTTGTTTAATAACACACCCTGTTTTACTGTATTTGGTTCCCATAGGCCTGGTATCTCCACCACTGGCTTGGATGCTGCAAGTGTGCTGGTGTGCTGGCAGTTTTCACCCAGCTATAGCTGGTGGCATGCTTACAGAACTGGCAGAATTAATCTGGCACTTAGTTATTGGCTCTGCCTTCTAATTCCCTTCTGAGAACTGGTCCCTGACTTGGATTCAGGCCACAGCCCAGTACAAATGGGAATGAAAAATAATAGATTTCTCTTAAGTAAATGCTTCCAGCAGGACAGACAGGCTTCTTAACTCCCCCTGCATCCCACACTTAATAACTTTAGTGGAATTTGGGACTTGCCATTTAGTCCCAGCTCACAGGAGTTTTTTTAAAAGGTTTTTGAATTTATTATTCTCTAGCTTTCCTTCTATACCTCCTCCAGTTATCTTAGCGTTCTCTGTTGCTAGTAACTACGAAGTCAGGGTTAATCAAATGTGACTTTTTTTTTTTACCATGTTGGAAAACTGTGTGAAAACTGTCTTTTCTCACAGCAGGGGACGAAATGGGCTTCTTGGCACCTCTGCAAGGTGTCCCCTTTGCTGAAGTGTCCGCAGGCATACACTCGCCTCCTGAGGATGCTGCAGCTTCCCCCAGCCAGGGCTGTGCAGCCAAGGAGAAGGTGGACTGATCATGGACTGGGTGTGTAGACCTTACACAAAGCCCAGGGAAAACACTGGACTATGGCAGTCTAAGTACCTGTCTACCAAGCACCTGTCAACCAGCCAGCCAAAACCCACTTTCAAAAGATGCTTTCCTTATGGAATTCTGCACCCTGAAGACAAGGACATACGTGATAACAGCAATAGAAAATTCCCACCACAACAGCAACTCATGAAACGTATTTAAATGAACTGAAAAATAAAAGCAATGCTGAATGGTTATTTAAAATGTAGCAAATAGAAAGGCATACATAGTTTTTATTATCCAAATGCTTCATGAAGTAAAGAAAAAAAAATTACATGGTACTGCTTCGTGCTTTTATTCCCCTGCTATTAGACTATTAGATCAGGACCTGATGATCTCTGCAAGACTTTGAATAGTTCTAATTAATAATATATTAATAATATTTAATAATATAATAATATTATGGTGTCCAGGCAAAGATTTTGCATACCATGCAGTTGTCCAGTCTCCAGGAGGTTGGAAATCCAAGAACACACATATGCCATAGAGAAGTGCTGCATGTTTGCTTGTTCGGGGAATCTCCTGAACAAGAAACTGAGTGTTACGGGGTTGTTTGTTCGTTCGTTTGTTTGTTTAAATTCCACTGGATTTTTTTTTTTTTATGGAAACAAAACTTTACTTGAAAATGCATTAAGAAAAAGCAAGAGGAGGAAAAAAATGCAGCTAGGGCACACGTCATGCATCATTACATGTCTGTCATGCATCATTACACTAGAAATACATCCCCCTGACAGCAGAGCCACGGCTCTTCTACCTGCAAGTGACAAATCGGCTGCTCTAGGGAAATAAGAGGCGAGGGGTGTGGGGGGGAAATGGAAACGGGCTCAAGATATTTTACTACCACGTCTGGTTCCAGTTCTGCTACAGTCACCACCAAGTGTATAATTAATTGAAGCTAGAGCTAGCAGCTTGTTTGGGCGGCGGCAGGGCTTTGGCAGTCTCCAGAGCAGCCTCCCAGAGTCCCAAAAAGCTATTCAAGGGGGAAAAAAATGGCTTTGCCCTTTTGCGCCTGGAATCCGGATGTCTGGTAGAGGGGGCAGGGGCGGAAGGGAGTTGGAGCTCTGCATTGTCCTTCTGCTCCCGTTGCTGACACACCCCGATATCCTTCTGCTGTGCAGATCCCTTTCAGCTGCCTGGTCTTAGCACCTTTGTCTATAGGAATAGCTGAACGCTTTTCCACGTGCACTACCTACCACTGCAACTGAAGAAATCTCATGCTAACAGCACTTTCTAAAATACATAGGCTTGTTACTAATCTTGATTTTAAAGGTCTTGCTGGTTTACACTACTTTCCTAACTTGTTTTACTTGGGCAATCTCACCTTTGCACATCCACACTGCCACAGCCTCCTGAGGTGCTGCAGGTGCTGGAGAGGTGCTCACCCACCACCCACTCGTGCTTTGTCCCTCCCTCCATCCCCGGGAGTCCTGCTCTGCACAGTTCTGACCAACTGCAGCATCTGCTTCCCTTCACAGCTCTTCCTGCTCTGCCAGGTCCCTCACTGGCATCACCCCAGCCCTACTGCAGTTCCTGATGGTCACCATGATGTTCACTACTATGTAAAATATTTCTTAGTGTTCAAGATCTTCTGACAGTGGTTGCAAGCTGGGGAGGATTTGAACAGCACTTTACTTTTGTGTACACTTCAAGGAGAGAACCCTCACACCTGTGGGTGCACTGTGCATGAGAAGACAGCCAAGACCAGGACTCTGCAGCTCCAGTGGCAGCATCTCAGTGCTGATCAACTTGATACAGAATTTTGTTCACAAGTCATGGGACCATTTAGCAACAGTGATGGAAATGAGCTGATGAAGGTTTAGTTTTAAGCCATACTTTGTTAAAGTTTTCTAATATTTGCAAAGAGTGGTTGCAAATATAATCCTTTGCTACTGTTTGTGAAAGGGCTTATGAATTCAACTAACCACGCTTTCAATCAGATATTTCCCTCACAGAGCAAGGACAGGGGGAAAGTTTGCTAAAGAGGTGTCATGGAAGTGAGAACACCATCATTTATTTCCAGTCAAAAGAAAAACAGTGCTGCCCATGGCCCCTCCAGGGCAGGCAGTGGTTCTGCAGCTGGCTGCTGCTGCTAGAGGTGGGGTACCCACTGCTGGCCAGTGCAGGCTTCTCACTGCTGTGCACTCCAGGCAGACCCATCAAATCCCCTGTGCTGAGCATGAGGTAACAATATGTTGATCCCAACTCATGCCCTCTCCCTGTTTGCTTGCACCTCACACATTTAGGTCACAGGGATACCACCATCATTCCACCCAGTCATCTGCTGGGTCCTGCTGGAGTCATCTGGATCTTGGGTCTGCCTAAGATGGAAGTAGTTATGCACAGAAAAGTTATGGGGACATGAACAAACATACTATAACACTTGCTCCTGAATGCATCCAATAATTTAAATGTCTCTCTTTGCTCTCTTGTTTTCTCCCTTGTTTGTAAGTTGTTGGTTCTCCTTTTGGTTGTCTCTCTGTTACAGCATTATTCTGAAAAATTTCAAATCTCTCTTCACATCCTCACCTTTTTTTTTCTTTTTTTGGCCATTCAAACAGCAGTGAGCAGTGTTGGCCTGTGGTTTTAAAGTCTCTGTGTGGTAACAGGAATCTGTGATCGGTAGTGCCATGAGGATATTTCCGTGTGGAGGAGTTTCAATGGCCAACTCTCTTCAATAGTCATTATTTATAGATGTCCTGCCATGAGACACACTCTTTTACCCCTAATTTTACATTTCCTTTCATATTTTTAATATGTTTTCAGGATACCCTTTTCAGCAAACCAAACAGATATGTACATAAATGAAAGGTGACCTTTATGCACAAGGAAAGAGTTCTCATGAATTGCAGGAAGTAATAGACTATATGGGAAAAGCACCTCTGCTCTTTATTTTATTTTTTTTATGTACAGCATTTCCTTCAAAGTCCATGACTGTAAAACAGAGCCTTAAGTACCAGCCAGAAGTAGACTCCTGAGTATTTCATATTCAGCTTTACACAGCTCCCTGTCTTTGTCCTCCGACAAAAGGCTGCAGTCTATTAAATTAATCTGCTCAATTGGGAATGAAGGCCATATTAAATAGTCTTCATTGTGCACTTCTATAGATAGAAAATGCTTTGGGAGTTATCAGAATGTCGGCTGCAGCCATCTACCACTATTTGGTATAAGTAAATGCCTATTTAACCAGGCTTTGAAATGGAATATGATTGACAGGCTCTTTCCATACTCCCATTTCCATTATTTCACCTGTTCACTCTGTTTTTCTAAAAAGGCATAAAATCCAGCTTCCAGCCTCCAAGATACACTTCCTAGGACTGCTCTTCTCTGTCACCATCTCCAATACCTTCTTAGTTTTGCTTGCTAACATGCTCCTACCTCCCAATAACCTGGCTCTTTCTTTACAACCGCTCTGCATTACAGGCATTATTTTACTTCCAGTTATGCCATTTTTCTTCATCCTGTTATTGTCACCTTGGTGTCCAGATAAACCATGCCAGCTCTACCTCCCAAACCTTTATACCAAACATATCCTCTCCTTTCAGATAACATGGCAGAAATACGTCCCTGCTCTCCCAGGCTGGCAGGAAGGGGGTCTCATCTATTCCTCCCCACAAGTATTGAATACTTGGAATTGTGTGCTTAGTGCTTCTCCCTCCCTGATGCTGGCAAAATATTTTTTATCTCTTTTTCTCCACTTCTAAGAGCCCAACAATATTTGAGGAAACCCTTATCTTTCTCTTATCCCTATATGTATGTTGCCATGGCTAGAGCTTGTTGAAGTAGTACTTCTGTAAAACCTTAATTTCTGACCCAGTACTCCCATTTGTTATTTTTGATGTGAGTAGAGAGAGAGAGACGCATAAAAAGTGGGCTTCACAGTGCTGCTTCTTCATTGAAAGTATGTTTGTTTATCTAAGGGCTAGGATGTTTGATCCTTGATAAGTTGCTGTGCTTTCTACTGAGAATGAAATTTTTCAGGCAAGAATCACATTCACAAAAAAACCCCACCCCAAAAACAGAATAATGAAAAATGAGGAATATGTTTCTAGTATGAAATTTGAAAGTGTGCTTTTACTATCCAGCTGACACATATGTAAGCAACAGCAAGGACAAAAGCAGTGAGGGATATTTTTGAAAATACTACAAGCAGCAACTCTGGCATCTTCCGAAGTCACTATGCCATGATAATGTGCTGAAACATTGCCAAAATTTTTCCTCCTTGACTCTTACCAAGTGACATTTTGACCCATCTACACCTGTACCCAAGTCCGCGAGAGCCACACATACCCCTGGTCACTGATTTAAGTAATTTTGCTACATTCTTAGTATCTACTTTTCAGATGCACTAATGTAAGGCAACTGGAAGAAAGCAGGAGCTGTTCTTGATATATCAGATTTGCTAAAACATTTTCAAATTATCCTCTCGATGTATGCATATAATAACCACACTTTCCTGGACTCATTTTTCATGGCTGTATGCTCAAAACCTACCTACCACTTCTAAATGCAAACTGCTCAGTTGCATAAATCTCCAGTTACACAGAATACAGTAGGGAATCAAGCCCAGTGGGACAACAGAAAATCAAGATCAGATTTATTCTTTTCATCACAAAATGCTCACTTGCAAAAAACCAACCAACCAACCAACCAACCAACCAACCAAAACCAAAGCAAAAAAGAAAATAACAACAAAACACCCGAACCAAACCAACCAACCAACCAAACAAAGCCCCCCAAAATCCCACAGAAACTGAAACAAACCCAATCAAGCCAAGCCAAGGTCATATTAAACAATTTCTGAAAAAAGTCATGTGATATAAAACTGTTTTAAAAATCACTTCATTAATATGTGCTAATAATATTGATTTGGGGAAACACTGCTGGAAAAGATAGAAAAATGGAACTGTGTTGTGGGGATGATTTCTTCTACTTTTTGCTAGCACACCCCTTAACTCAAATGGTGTTTACCTTCTTCTAGTGTGGTGGTTTCTATTCAATTTATATGGTGAAGGTGTACAAAACCCACAGTCATCCTGATTCAGTGAAAGGACTGGTTCCTAGAAGACAAGAAATGATGGCATCAGGCCCAGCAGATAGAACATTTTTGCATACTTTGTGCAAAAGCATGCACCTGCTGTATTTAAAATGGTACATTCTTAGTTGTAATTTCTCTGTTCAGAGTCTTTTCTCTCCAGATGAAGAGTGAAGTCTGCCTGTTCAGAGATTCTTTATGAGGGCAATGTAATAGCTTAGAATGGCTCTTTCCATCTTGATGTTTTGTGCACACATTAATACGCTTTTTTTCCTCTCCTGTTTAGCTTTAGCAAATTTGGATTTTATTTTTATTCAACTTCTGAATCATTATTAGGTATTTAATTATTTTTCTCTGTTTGCTTTTAACAAAGCAAGTAGATACCAAACAGCAACTGCTAGAAAGGAAATTGGCATAAGATACAAAAATAACTGTAAAATTCCAGCTCCTAACCTTCCTCTGTGATCAGTCTTGCTACATTTAAAGTAAGATGACTACTGCCAGTATAATACTCTTAACGGCACACAATTATTAATGTGCATATTTGTTTATCTGAAATGTAGAAATTAGTCTTGCTTTCACTTACAGTCATTTAACACTAATGTTGCCAATGTTTTTCCTGCCTCTGATTTCCATTGTTATCTGTGAAATCAGAATCATCCCCATAGGGATCCATTGATCCATCCTTTTGAGATATTGCTTGTTTCCATTGTGGTTGTGAAAGACAGCTTCAGTTTAAGAAAAAGTTGACATTATTACAAGTCACATAATTTCAGTCCCAAATTCAGTGTTATGAGAATCACTTTGACTTGTTCAATTCATTTCAGAATAGAATAATATGAGAGGAATCCTAATGCTCAGCAAACTGAAACCAAAAATAATCACCAAACTCCCCTGAACCAGAACAGCTGAGAGTTGCTCTCACAAAAGCCTTTTCCTGTGGAGCAAAGTAGAAGAAAGGAAAGAAAACACAAGGTTATCCAAAACTATTTTTTCAATCTTTCAATAATCATGTTCTCAGACTTTCCTGGTTCATTCTCTGTAGTTTTAACTCTCAGTGACTGAATGAATGAAAATGAAGAAAAAAGCTCTGTTTAAGTGGACAAAGCTGCTGTAGCAACCATGAATCAATTCACAAACCCATGGAAAATTTGCAGAACACTTGTGTAATATAGAAGTGTTTAATAAAGTACTTTGTTAAAAACTAAATTGTCACTTTGATTTGTTTTTCAGTACCTTTGATTCACCATTATTTTACTTCAGAATTTCCTTTAATCTAAAGTATTCAAAATGTTTGAGGGAGTGAGACTCTAGCTGAAATATTTTCATTAGCCAAAAGCATTTTGTCATAACAAAGCCTACAGACTGATTTTCTGTAATTGATTGTGTTCTTAATTTGCCAGAACTTAAAATCGTTTTTTCAAACTTACATGATATTTTGGAAGTCACAAATGAGAGAAAATTATGTCTTTGCTTGATTCACTTCTACACAGCGATGTTTGTATTAAAAGTTGTGTGAACTGATGGGCTCCTGATGAGCTTTGGAAATTTACTGCTCAAGCTGGTGCTTGGTCTTGCTTAAGTTCCTGAAGTTTGGGGAGGTGCCTCTTTGGACCCAGTTGCTGTAAGGGTACCAATGCTGGTGGAAGGGCAGGGATGCACTCTTGCACTGAGATCAGGTAGAGGCATCCCAGATGGCAGGGACCAGAACTGCAATTCTGGCAATACTCCTGTCTCTTGTCCAACCTGTGCTCCCCGTCCCCTGTAGCTCATTTCTGCAGGTGATACATGTGTCCCAAAAAAGGAGCCATTGTCCCTGCACACTGCTATGTATAGAAACTGAATTAAACATGATTTTATTCTTATTCTGTAACTACTGGCTACACTTTCCACATCTGTATCACTTGTCCAGGATGCTTCTCATGTGCCTGCTCTCCCTGGCCTCCAGGTCCCCACTCGAGGTATCAGCCAGCACTGCAATCATCAGGACACATACAGTGCAAAGCAGATTAATTTTATATCTGCAGATACAGAATAAGACAAAATCAATAGAAAAGGTACAGTGGCTTACCATACCAGTAATGCCATTGGGTTATAGTACAACTGATCTTTCATATGCTAAATGATCCCGATCAGGCCACAGAAATATTTCAACACACATAGAGTTTATGGCCCTTGAGAAGAAGCTTATCCTTAGAAGAAGCAATTGTGGACCTGAATGCATTTTGCAGTGCAGCTGTGATCTGCAGATGTAAGGGAGAACTGCAGGCACATGTAGGGCTCAATTTCAGGCTGCACATTGCAGGAAAAGCAGCTTTTTTTTTTTGGGTGGCGGGGGAAGGTGACTGCCCAGACACCCAGTGTTTGATTCTGCACCAGTGAAGAGGCACTTCCCAACTAAAGAGCAGAGCTCTTTAGAGTGTACTTTGAGTACAAAGAGTGTACTTTGTGGTTCAAGGCCTCAAAGAATTTCCTGTGCATTCATTGCAAAAGAATATAATCCAAAATTGGTGTAGCATACAGCTCTTGTCTTGTTCATATCTATGTTGAGTGTATCTCTTCCTCTTCTAAATAAAATCTCCACTGGCCAAACAATCTGACTGGGACTGAGGCTGGAAGGGTTTCCACTCATCTAGATGTCCTCTAACACTTGTAAAGTTACAGAAAGGTCAAAGTCTCCAAAAGGACAGGATCGTTCTTCATACTGCCTCCTTTCCCTGGAGAAGAATGGGATGCAACTATCACCTGGGCTTTCGGGCTACCTGTAATTGCAGTCACTCCTGTCTTGTTTCCTTCTCTTTGCCTGGGCTTTCTCCTTTTCTGTCACAACTGTAGTACAAAGCAGTGGATATGAGAAATATCCCCTTTTGAAAAGCAGAATCATTTAGCCCCCAGACTGTAATAAGCACTGTCATGCTGGTGTCCTGCACTCCTTCCTCCTGTCTAAACATCCTGCGAAAGGCTTGTAAGTTTGGGGAGCAAAGGGTGCATGAGGATGTAGCTGTCGAGAACTATTTATTTGATCAAGTGCAGGGGCATGTGCATGTGCATGCAATGATTAATTAGGAACGTATCTTAGCATGACAAAATGGTGTGCAAGTTCCTCGGACAGCTAAAATGACTCAGAGAAAACTGTTTTAATTTATTGTAGGTTTTACACTGATAAATTGTGGTTCCTTTGCACAGGGTCCTCCCTTTTTAATTATTCTCTGCTGAAAAGCGTGCCCGGAGTCTGGCTTGATAAAGACAGGAAACCCTTCAGTAGAGTAAAATGTCCATTGTCGCTTGGTACCAGATGACAGGAAAGACAACAATGCTACTGAAGGTAATTAAATATGTCTTTTAACCAGCTGTTCATTTGTAGCCTGTGCACAAAAAATGTTTAGTACATTGACTTGAAACAAAAGAGAGTTGAAACAAATGTGTACCAAAAGCTAAAGTATGGGACTGAGATCATAAAATATTCTGAGTTGAAAGGGATGCACGAGGATCATCAAGTCCAACTCTTAAGTGAATGGCTCATACTGGGATTGGGCCCATAACCTCAGTGTTATCAGCACCCTGCTCAAACCAACTGAGCTCATCTCAGGGTCAACTAAATATATAAACTTTTTTTTTTTTTTAAAGTTGTATCCTTACACTTCTGGCAGACCATTAAATCCACAGAGGAAGAAATATAGCCTTAAACTTTGCTTAGGAAGCTGGAAACATATTGCTCTGTAGTACAAATATTTTTTTCATGAGAGCACAGTAAACTCCTCAGATGGCTGGATTCTGAGCTGTACAAATAAAGCTCACAATACAAAAACAACAAGAAGGTTCACAATTCTAGTCTGCCTTTTCTTTTTCTCCATGACTTTTGGGTGGTCTCAGAAATCATGTTCTTGGGTTTTTACATCCATAGCAGATGGAACAGGGTATTAAAACTTTAAGAAACAATTGTTTCTCTTAAAAATGCTTGCTGAATACTTGAGCAAGTAATCTAGGAAACGAATGACTGATTAAAAGGCAAAATATATTCAATTGCATTGATTAAAAAATTCCCAGTAATTTCATTGTCACAACTTCCAAAAATATTCTGAAATAACTCAGAGATGATTGGGGGTTCAATTTGTAAAGGAAAAAGTAAAGTAGGACATGAAAGGTCTATGAAAACGTAATAAAATTAAATCTTTTAGTCCTTTGATGTAAGAACAATAAAGGAGTATAAAACTTGATGATATCCACAAAAATAAAACACTTCTGCTTTTTAATCCCAAACCAAAATTTGATTTCTTTTTACAGCTTAATGTGATTTTTTTTCAGATTTATGTAGTAAGACCCAAATACAGTCCTGATTTGACTGAAAATACGGAGAATGTTTTACTGAATTCAGTGAACAGCCTTAAGAAATATTTTTAAAATTGTTAAAATAACTCTTTTCAAAATTATATATTTTGGACCTTTTAAAATGAAGTCATTGAAGGTTGCATTAAGTCGCACTTATTTTTTGAACTATTAATGGAATTAAATAAAATATCATATTTTATGCCCATCCACCCTCCTACCCCCCCTTCCCAAGTGATTTTTTACTTTTTAACCCCTCCACATATTTTCCTCTCATGGTATTGCACATCAGCTACTGATTAATCACATAGCACCAGACACATCTCAGATTCTCTGCTCCCTACTTAAGTAGACAAAATAGTTTTCTTCTGGAAGTGGAAAGATGTAGAAATGTAAGCTCCCGTCCTGAAACCACCAGTGTCATCTCAGATTTCAGCATAAAGGAAAGTAGGATTTATCCTGTCCTATTGTTTTATTTTTGTAAGAGTGGTATAAGAAAGAGGCTTTCTTGCATATGACAGCTGGAAAGAGAGTTCCCAGGAGTTTCAGTGTGACCCAGAAACATGTCCCCACTGTATTTAGTAGTGTTGTGTGGGTGGTGGGACAAGAGAGGTGTCCCCAAGGGATGTGCTGAGCCTCCTGTGGCAACCCTTGGGCTCCTGCATGCACCCCAGCTAGCACACATCCCATGCACATCCTTCCTGTGGTGCACACACACCCCCATGTCCTCTGCTACTGGGTGGGGAAACAAGCAAGGTTGGATGGCATTAAAGACTCCGGCAACTCCAGAAACGAATCCATTTCATACTTACAGGGTTCAACCCAGAGACAGAGCAAGTGGCTAACATCTCCTCAAAGATTTAAAGGTAAGGTCACTTCAGCAAGCTGAAGATCTGGTCAGTAGCTACTTGATGAATATTAATGATAGAATAAATATGGTTAAACTCTTAGTCATTGCTTTATAGGCTGAGTTCTGTCTGAACTCAGAGAACTGCAGGCAAATCAGTCCTCTTTCTGTGAAGCAAAGAGAAGAGCTTTTCCTGCATCTCTGCTTTTGCATTACAGATCACAAGGCAGTGCCACACCTGAGTGGTGGCAGGTTATGTGCATCACGGGCAGAAGGAATATTCATGCTCAATGAAACTGAGGGTTCAGCTACACTTGGGTGGGTGGGGGCAGGGGAGAAAAGTAATTTTCATCCATTACTCAAAACACTTCCATAATCTGCATGGGAAAAAACATGGAATTTTATTCTCAGAGTATAAAGCTAGTCTCTACACACTGCCTTTTCCTCATGTCCTGCTTGTTCTGTACCTGCCTGGAGATGGGACAGGGGTGAGTTCCTGACTATTTTTTCTCCTTTTCTGATGCTGATGACTGGTGCACTGAGTGGTCCTGACTGGGCATAGCCAGTCCAAGGTTCAGAGCTCATTCTGTTTTCTTTTTGTATGTGCAGAGCAGTTGGATGAGAAGAGTTTAGACTGTGTTCAAAAGTGTGTTGATTAGCCTGTAAAACAAATTTAACTTATTTTCAGTAGACAGACTGATAGACAGACTCACATATGCATATTTTTGCTACAGGAAGTACCTGTGATAACACAAAGAGAAACAGCTTAAGTAAAACACCATCTAGAGCAATGTGCTTTCTCTAGCACTCACAATTTTTTATTGAGAAGAGGAATTTTTAAAAATGGTAGTTCCGCAGTGTCTGGGAGATTGGCCCAAACTTACCCAATGCTAATACAACCTCTAACAAATGTTAAAGCCAGGCAGTTTCTGACATGATGTGGGCGCTCAAGCAGGGAAGAGAGCACAGACACTTGTCTCCAGCCTTTCTGGTTGAACACAAGGAGAGTCCTATGGCTGATGAAGCACAAAGACTGGAGACCTTGGAAGGAGCACCAGGAGGGTGGTTTGAAAGAGATGGATCACTGTGCCTCCAAAGGCAATTCAGCTTTGGCACTCTCTAGGAATTTATCACAACATCTCCCTGTGCCTACACAAGGTCTGTATGCAGCCTCTACAACCCAAAGAAAAGTCTGTATGTTATGATATACCATCAGTCTGCAGAAGTAGGCAGAGTTTCTCACACCTTTCGAGTCCTTCCTATCTATTGTTGGTTTTCCATTACCCTGCTTCTGGATGCCCCTGAAAAACCACAAGAACTTCCCTTCTTGTGGGGTTTCATCACTTTTGCCTCAAAATGAAACTAACCAAAATGAAAAACAGCCGGATCAAAAAGAAATCTATTAAGCAAATAAGCAAACAAATCCAAACCTTCAAAAATTAAGTTGATATTAATTTTGTATCTGGTTTTGGCCAAACTGTGTATTAATTTTTAGATCTTTTTTTTCCTGTCAGTTCATATGTTCTTTGCAAGAAGAATCACATTTGGTTGTAGTCTCCTACCAGTCTCTGATCTGTACTTCTGTTTTGCTGTCATTTGGCAACTGCTTTGCCACTATGTTCCTGCTTATGTCATGAGACCGTATTGCTGGTGATTTATGGCTTAAACTCCAAGCTTTTGGTCAGCGCCTAGTAAAAAAATGTCTTGCTTCTTTTTATTCAGGATCTGAAATACTTTCGTCACTTGGGTTGATGCTACACAAAGAGGGTTTTCTCTAAATCCTCTGAAAAGCTTTGTGTCTCTACTACCCCATTAACCACGGTTTACACTTAAGAGCAGGTAAAAGGACAATTCTAAAAATCTCACTTGAACTGAGGTGAGTACAATCAATCAACAATTAACATTGTTCACATCCAATAAGTCCAAATTCCTGCATACAGAATGTTTCTCTTGGCATATCATGCTTGTCAGCTCCATTTTCAACCTGAGCTGCCAGCCAGCGATAGCAACAGAACTATAGCAGGCGTTCTGCAGGCTTTTGTATCTGGGGTGGGTACTAATTTTACAAAGTAGGGACACAGGAATAACTCAGAGAAAACAAGAATTCCAGAGCTGGACTGCTGGGACAGGCCTCTGGATAATTACTTTTAATACAGATTTTTGAAAAATAAACGGTTCTGTGCTAAAGAGAAGATATTTAGGAGTGTGAAAGAGGAGGCAAATTACTAGGTGCATGTAAAGGACGGGGGACTGGAGGCTGGGGAGTGAAAGTGGGTTTTTCCGAAGGAAAGGCACAGCCTGACAAGTTTTTCCCACACGGCTCCCGCAGTGAGGCCAGCCTGATGTGAAAGAGCCGCATTTTGCCCGGCGCTGGGCCCCTCCTGGAGGGCGCGGTGCGGCCCGGCCGGAGCGCGGGTGGCTCCGCGGGTGGTGCCCCCGGGAGGGGCCGCGCTCCAGCCCTGCCGTGAGGCAGCCTCCGCTGTCTTCCCGGCCGCGCCGCTCCTGAGCTCTGCTGCTCTACGCTTCAGCCTCTTTGTTTCCCTTGTCCTGCTGCCAGCAGGGCAGACAGTGCAGGCAGTCAAGGAGCAGCTGCCTGCCGGAGCTCGGAGGCTCACGTCACACAGGCAAGGCTGCCGGGGCACAGCCAGCCAGCGAGGGGGTGAGGTTAGGTGAAACATTAGCCACGTTCTCTTGGCTTCCCGCCAGGGCCTTTCAAATATTTCTTTATGTGCTGCTGATGCTGTGCTTGTTTGGCATTTAAAAGGTATGCTCCGACAGGATTTCACAACGAGCTTCCATTTTACGGTTCAAAACAGATGCGAGCTTATCACCCATGGAAATATGTGTCTCCATGAACCCCTTCCTCTCCCCTCCTTCGGGGCTTGCAGCACAGCCACTCCAGGCAGATCAATCGTGAGGACTGTGTAAGCAGCTAAAAATAATGCAAGTCATAAAAGTCTGGAAGCTGTTGCTCATTTTGGGGTTTGAAGATTCAAATGTCAGTTAATACCAATGACTGTAGTATCTGGACAGTAGTAGATAAGGGTCAGATATTCTCCTACGGTGATTAACATGACTTGCGATCCCCTTCCTCAATGCCTGTTGCCAAAGTGTGTCTCCTCAGTTTCCCAGATTGCAGCGAACAGGCAGATACTCTTAACAGTTTGTCAGGAGCAGAATTGCAGCCTAGATTCAGAAAAACAGCGTTGGAAGGCAGAATAAACTGAGCCTGTATCATGCATCCTGACTGACGCCAGTCAAACCAGTTCTTAAAGACTCCACCAGTGCTGCAGGCAACATGTGCCAGTGTTTCCTTGTCCTTTCTAAAGCTTCTCTTTATCCAGATGGGAGCATGGGCTAGGTTCTTTATCTACCTCTCCAGCAACAGAAAGGTGGAGCGGCATGTTGCAACACTACTAGTGATTTGCAGAATGTCCTAAAGACAGTACTTCCTCCAGGTCAGGGTGGGGATGGTGAGAAGAACAGTTTGATAAAGCCTGGAGTGCAAATTCAAATGGCTGAAATACATCTTGTGCCCAGGATGAACAACAGGGAGGTCAGGGAAGTGAGCAAATGCAGGCATGAGCTTTCACAGCTTGTGTAGGGTTGTATCCTAATTTTGTGCTGGGATTTGTAATGTCATTGTCAAAGGAGACTAATGCACTGAAGATGACTCTAATGAAGTGCTATTCTTTAAAGAAACAGGAGATTTGAGTCTCAGGGATCAAATATTTTGTTTAATCTGGACTGGCTTTTTGACAAATTTTATTGACTGAACTGTTATGCTAGTGCTGTGTTAACACTGTGAAAATGGGCAGAGGATTTTTTTTTATTTGCAAGGAGTAGGTGATATTCTGACTACCTTTTAGGCAATTAGCACTAGTTTGGAGCTCATTTTGCTTTTGCATCTCCTGGAAGATATCATGCAAAGAGTAGCTTGAGAAGAAACACACACACACACACACACAGAGCTTACCAAGAGAGGTCACTGCAACATCCTTGATGGATGCATTCACAAAGTCATGAGACAACACACTCAAGGTTGGTCAGAGGGGATCACTGCCTGCCTTGTAGGATTTGGATCTCACACAGGACTCTAAACCCCAGAAGTGAAAAAAACTCTGCACTGTCCTAGTCATGGGAATGATTTTAATATCATGATGTATTTAAAAAAAGTCTATGTTTCTTTTTTTTTTTTCTTGTGTGTGTAAGAGAGAAAGGCAGACAGTGTGTGTTGCCAGTTCATTTAGATGGACAGAGAGTGATACCCTCGTCTGTAAGAACTCTCTCTGGCCTCCTGAGAGTAGGAAGTTTCCATCTGGCCGTCAGACTCTTAATTTCTAATTAATTTATTCTAGATCCTACCAGCCCACATCTGCACTCTTCTCTTGCTCAACAATTAGTTATGCAACCCAAGGAAAACATGGTATTAATTCCTGAATTTCCAAGCTCTGTTCCTGCACTGAAATTTTCTTGCCTATCTCTCTCTCCCACTCCTGCTGGTCCTGGATTCCCCATCTCAGGGTGGAGGAAGGCAGTGCTGGAGATGCTTCACTTGGCTGCCACTGCTCACAGACCTGGTGCTGAGGGATGGAGAGTGAAGGGGCAGCAGAGCGTGACATGACCCACTTTTCATTGACTGATACCCAGAATTAATCATCTCACTTGTCCTTCTGCATAACATGGATCAAAGGGTTTCTCTGCATTTGTTCCTTTTTGAGCTATTGATTTTCTCTGCATAAACCAACCAAGTTTAATTAAATTATGCGCAGTGACAAAGAATCTACCCTCTGCTCCATGTAAATTGTTCCAGCAGTTAATTTCTCTTCTCTGCTGAAACCACATGCCTTATTTCTAAGGCAGATTGTCTAGACAGATGTGTGTGAGAACCGACTCCAAAGTTTTGCTTCAAATACAGATACTCCTAAATTACACCTATATGAGCCTTTCCCTTTGCTCTACTGAAGAGCTTCAACTTTTGGAAACTCTTGCTGTAAGACACATTTTCTAGTCCTCAGTCATTCAGTGAACTCTCATCTGAAACCTCTTGACTTGTACATGTGAGGCCAGGACACTTTTAAACTGAGACCAGTCACAGACTTTGTCCATAGCATCCAGAATTCCCAGGTTCATACACACAAAGATTACTTTCGTTGAAGCGAACATTTCCTCCTTTTGGGTTATCTGCCCTGGCCTCCCTGCAGATTCACTGCTTCTAAGAGCTCCATTAACCTGTGAGTATGACCTAAAAGATTTGTCCTCTAATGAACGACTTTACTTTTGGCTATACTGAAGTTCATATCAAAAATTTGTTGCCTGTGTGCAATTTTCCAATCATGTCACATTGCTCCTACTCAGGGACCTGATTTCTTCTTTATTGACTGCTTCATCATTTCATGTGGTTGTGTCCTTGCTCACTGAACTATCCAAGCACTTCACATCAGATAAAATACTTAAGAGGAATAAAAACAAAGACCCCCCTGTCCCACCAGTGCTCCTGAAGCACAGTCTTAAACTTACTTTAATTTTGTCTACCTAGCAGAGATAACAGAGCTCTGTAGAAACCTCTAGCTTATCTCTCGTGATGAATGAGCAGGTGCCAAATTTGCTGGGCCTGACTAGCTACACCACTGGCTTGTAGGTTAATGTCAGCCCAGGTGGCATTGTCATCTGATTGTTCCTGGAAGAGATGGAGAGTATCACTAGAACTGTTCCTGTAGGGAGGCTTTCTAAATTACCACATGAAACCTCCTCGTGCTGCTGTAATGCAGACTAGAGAGCAACCTCCATCCCCATCTCCCCAGCTCTGGCTGCAGCACTGGTGCCTGATTATGGATAAGGGTGGAGACAGCTTTTTGCTTCAGGGGATGCTGTCTGCTTGTGTGGGTTGTGCCACCAGCATTAAATCCCAAAGCTGATAAAAGTGAACTGCTGGTTAGTGTAGAAGATATTGGACTCCCCTACAAGGCACAGGACCCTCTATGTGTGTTCTGCATGAAATTCAATGCTGAGGTGTATTCAGAGTGCATTGACTAGACTGAGCCCTTCATGAGACCTTTGTGCTAGGATTCCTAGTCTGGAGTTGCCACTCTACTGTGAGCATGAAATAGGTACTGAGAGGTCAGCATGTGTGAGATGGCGGTGAGTGTGGGATGCACAGAAGTCCAGGAATGCTGAGGTTTGATAGTGAGGTACCAAATGAGTTTGGGAAATACCAGGCTTGGTTGCAAGTGCCTCAAACAGTTTGAGTATTCCTCCTTCTTTTTTCCCCCCCCCAGATAGCTCTATCCTTTATTGGGTCTAGCCATAGTGATTTTGACTGCAGACCTCAAGTACTGTTTCCATCCACACTAGGGCTCTACTTGTTCAGTTTTTTCACCATCCATTCCTCTCCAGCCACTTTTCATCACTGCAACCTTTTACCACTCGGTCCTACTATTTCAGATCTTTGCTAAAGTTTAAGTGGTCATGAAGTTGTGATCTCATTTACTTCTGCAACCTTAACAGTTTCTCTGGACTTGTAGATGCACAGGAGAATAGATCCTCCACCCTATTTGCTAAGTGCTAACAGCATATTTGGCTCAGTACAGAATGCAGACAACAAAAAGACTGATGCATAATAGAGAGCTGTTTTCTCCCGGATGCTGCTGCCGGGGCTGCTTGCACAGAGCACTGTAGTCATGGCAGAGTTTCCTCCCACAGTGCTCCTACACTCCCAAAATTACTGAGAATTTTTTTTCCTTTAAATACCCTGCTAACTTCTAGGTGTCTTACTGACTTGCATGCAATCAGATTTAAACATCAACATTATGTTAATATCTGACAATTATCACCAGGAGCTTCTCACACCTTTTCCTTAGAAGATACAAAGAAGCCCAACGCCCACCTGTTTCCTAAAGCCCTCTCATCAGTTTGAAGCAGATTCAGGTGATATGTTGGACCTTTATCAGTTACTATCACCTGCAATAACCCCTGGCATAGGACTGCCCTAAAATATGCTTTGCCTGGAAGCCTTCCAGATTTCTCCAATTGCAATCTCATCACCAGCCAGAGAGAGCTGGTATTGTGCAAAACAAGAAACGGGAAAACAAAAACTGAGAGGATAAAAAATAGCTCGAATGACTTAATTTCTGTTTTAATTCCAAGGATACATGAGGTCCCTGACATTTCCCACATACAACTCCTTTCTCTGCAGCACAAAGAGGATATATTTTAAACAGTACTGTTAAATTAATTACATGTTGCTACTGGATAATGGTCTGCTGTGGAGAGATAATTGTTGAGGCAAAGCTGAGGTATTTATTGAAGATAAACATTGAGACAAAGCCAAGATGTTTATTTTCTAAGCACCAGACCATAATGCAGACAAAACATATAATATCATTAGCATTATTCCTAACGTTGTTGGAAGCCTGAACATGCTCCATCACAAACTCTTGTTAACTCAGCAGTGGCAGAACTGGGACTCAAATGAGAAGTGCACTCAGGCTGATCCAAGTACCAATGCCAGAGGGCAGCTCTGTTGACCATACCAGGGGCAGTGCCCAAATGTTGCCCCCCTTGGCTGGTGTCTGCCCTTCCGTGACTCAGGGAGATCGTGGAAGTGCTGCCTGCAGACCTGATTGCTCACAGGTGAAGCATCAGGAAGAATACATTTCTTTTTCAGTGTTTCAGTGAGAAACTAAACCAATACATTTCCTGATTCCTCACGTTCATTTGAGGTAATGAAACCATGGGAGATATGACCAGCCTGTCATCAGATCAGTATTTTACAGTTTTCAAAACTAATCTTACAGATACTCTTGAATAATTCATGCACAGGTTTGCATCTGAACATTGGTGAAGTACAGGCCCATACAAGCACATGGGCAGCTTCAAGCAGAAGCAGGGCCTGATCCCATGTGGTAATGGAGAACAGGTTCTGTGATACAGCTGGGTGGTGTGTGCAGCTGCCCTTGTGTGTTAGGGTGTGGTGGGGCTCCTCTGGGTACATGCTGGTGCAGGTTTGCTTTTGTGAATGTCCTATGGAGACTGAGAGCTATGGCTGTGTTGGCTTCTAGGAGGGGCTCCTAACAGGTGAGGGGTGCCCTTTTGTCCTAGCTGTATTCACAGTGTGCCTTGCAGAACTACTGAGCAGGGTCCCAGCCTTGCTGTTCACAGCAGTTACTGGTTTTGGCACGCCCTTGATAGTTTTAGAAAGTTGTAGAAATAGGCTGATTTCCACCATTCTGTCCTGGCTGTGTGAAGATAATTAAACATCCAGCTCCTACTGATTCCATTGGTCATCAGGCACCTAAATACATCCATGGACCTGGGCATAATTGCCTAAACTCATTCAAAGAGGGCAGCAACATGGCTGAGTGATCTGAACATGCTGATTTCAGATTGGCTGTAAAGTGAATGTGTGCACCTACAGAAAATACCACATGCCACTCGTGGAGCAGAAAGACAATACAAACTTCTTACAAGTATTCCACTTCTCAAGATTGTAACCCAGATCCTTTTTTTAAAAGATAACTGAAAATTAGGCCCTAATCTATCTCATGTCTGTGACCTTATTTTGAAAGGTACTGAGCATCCAGGATTGTCTATCAGCATCAGCTGAAGGAATAAAAACTTCTGGAATCTCCATCCCTTTAGAGAAATTAAACCAAACAATCCATCCTTTCTGTATGCATACTGATATATTGGAAAAACCCCCAAACCCTAAAGAAAAAACCCCATGTAGTTCTTTATTTGGACTATGATGGATGATTCTGTTATGTCTCTGTCATCAGCACTTTCCTTGCTAAACCCAAATCATAGCATTGTCCTGAGAACTGCTGATTTGGTTCATGCTGCTCCTGTGGGATTAACTACTGTGTAGCCGTGTGTAGCTCACGACAGACTGGCTGTGCTCCACAGTGACCTGCTGCTTCTCCCTTTCTGACTGTTTTGTGGTTTCCTCCAGTAAACCAGGCGCTGAGGGAGATGGTGATCCCCAGGGCTTGCCCTAATGCACTCTCAGGATGCAGCAAGGTGTCCCTTCAGGACCGACATGAAGGGGTTTGCCAGACCTGCCCCATGAAGTATAGTCAATATTACTGGGAGCTATGAATTAATCCTAATTGTTTGCAAGGCTTTTTGCAATGTTTTCATGTAACAAGTGGCCATCACAGAATTACCCAGGGAACATGACGTGATTTCTGCTTTTACAACAAGTGCTATGAGATAAGTTGTCCTGGTTACAGATGAGCGTATTTCTAGATTTTATTTCACTTCTGGCAAACTCCCTCGGAAGTTATAATTTTGATTTTAGTTCTTCACTGAAGAAGCCATATCTGACAAGTAGATATTAATTATTATTATTTATTTTCGATTATGTTAGAAGTCCCCAAGAAGAATAACAAAAGTCACTACGTAGTCATATACGCAACAACTATCTTAGACTAGCTACAGTTGTCAAAGAAAATTGAGTGGAGAGATAATGATGTACGAGCCAAAAAAAAAGAGCGTTTGCAAATGTAAGGTTATTCTCATGATTTTGGCATTTCCATAAATATTAATGTATTGAAAGAACAAATTCACAAGAAATATGGCATAAAAATAAAAGTTGTATGGGAATTCCTGGTAGTTCTCTGAGTTTCAGACCTTATGACTGCTTGTCCTGTGTTATCTCCCAAGTCATCTGGGCCTGCCATGCATTTGACAATACATGTTTTGTAAAGTCAAACAGGCTTCCTTAGAAAGAAGGAGATGACATTATTACTGCCCAAGTAGGATTCTCTGTATTTAATGCTGAGGTAGTAAAAGCTCTGTAAGGATCTTACTAAATACAGTTCACATGATGTTTTTCAGAAATGCATTTACAAATAAATACATAAATGCAAGTTATTTTGCTTTTGAGAAATCTGAGGGTTGTGTTTTGCTGTCAACTGCATCAATGAACTTCAGATTTGAAAAGGAAAATGGTAATTACTGGATTACTTGATGCTATAATATTCAATATTATGGTAATAAGGAATTAATTAAACATGCTATTGGACTGAGGAATCCCTGCCTTCTAGACTCAAATTCACAGAGCCTTTAATTGGGTATTTAGCAGAACGCATATGGATATGTATTAAGGCGCTTACTTGTCTGACAACATCTTGTCTAATCCTTTCAGCTTCCATAGCCCAAAAAGTATATGTGAGTCTTGCCCTCTACTCCTGAGCTGCACAGATGGAAAAAATAAGAGTAAAAATAGTTGTCATTTAGGTGTGACCAATGCACTATAATATAAATTGTTTTATTTGTCAGCGTTATAAAAACTGTCCTTCAAGTAGGACAAGTATGGTGATAACTTTTTCAGCCCTTCCTCAACCAACATTGATTTCTCTCATGGGTGGCTGAAGATGGTGAACAGCAGAAATAGCACACTAGCTGGAAGTCTCTAGGAGGCTTGTAGTAAAAGTACAAAAGCATTGTACTTTTCTCTTTCAAAATTTGTATATCTAAAGGATTTTTGCATATTCTTATTGGCCTCTTCAGGGTATTTGCTGTTCACACATACAGCCTGATCTTCCACTGAGCCTCAGCAGTGCACTTTGCAGTGGTGGTGCGTCTTCTGCAGCAGTCTCTCCTGGTGGGATACCACCATTTTTCTCTTTATTATTGTTAGAAAGACAAGGTCAAAAAGTCACTGTCCTGGGTTGCAGTGTATTCTATTACCATCCTCAGGAGCCGTTGA